>NC_091587.1:13541206-13546206 GCF_042767895.1 Penaeus vannamei | reverse complement strand
CAAATAAACAAACATATAGGTTACATGCTGCGCAAGTACGCAGATGGAGCAACAAACTGAAGAGCAAGGCAGAAGAGGCTGTGAAGCGAATATACATACATATAAATACGATATACATACATACATATGTGTGTGTGTGTGTGTGTGTGTGTGTGTGTGTGTGTGTGTGTGTGTGTGTGTGTGTGTGTGTGTGTGTGTGTGTGTGTGTGTGTGTGTGTGTGTGTGTGTGTGTGTATTCCAATTATGTTGACACCCACATTAAATATCTGGCATTTAACTCTTTCTATTCCCACAATTCTGTCTCTGATAAAAATTTACCTAAAGACGAGTTCATAGCACTGAAGAACTTGTCAAAATCAAATGATGTGGTAATTACTAAGCCCGATAAGGGAAATGGCATTGCTCTGTTGAACACGTAAACAAGATGATGGATATTATCTCTGCTGCAAATAAATTCAATCTGGTTCAGAGAGAGATTTTCTCAGTCATGTTACAATGTGAAGGTAAAATTAACAGACTACTATCCAAACTGTTAACAAATGATGTAATAACAAGATACCTACCGAAATTTGTATGCAAAGGGATCAACGCCTGGAATTATGTACGGTCTCCCAAAGGTACATAAGGACGGAATTCCTCTACGTCCCATATTATCTGTCATAGTAACAAACAGTTACCAATTAGCTAAATTCCTTGTTCCAATTCTAACCCCTCTAACCACAAATATATTTACAGTAAAGGATTCATTCACCTTTGCCAAAGAAATTACCACTATTAGTTTTGACATGTGCTGTATGGTCAGTTTTGATATTGTTTCATTATTTACGAATATACCACTGAAAGAAACAATAGATATTTGCATGAACAACTTGTTTCAGACAGTTGAAACAGTCCAAGGCTTCTCGAAAGAAAATTTAAGAAAGATGCTTGAACTGTCAGTCCAAGATTGCCATTTCATTTTTAATAACCAGTTGTTTATACAGCGAGATGGCGTAGCTATGGGATCACCACTTGGCCCTACGCTTGCTAATGCATTCTTATGTTATTATGAACACATTTGGCTTTCAAACTGCCCTATACCTTTCAAACCTTTGTATTACAGAAGATTTGTTGATGATACTTTTCTCATATTCAAATCACAGGAACATGTTCAAGAATTTCTTAGCTACCCCAACTCCCAACACCCGAATATGAAATTCACTGTTGAGTATGAAAAAGATGGAAAGTTGCCTTTTTTGGATATGTATATTCACCACTCTGGAAACAGCTTTGACATATCAATGTACAGAAAACCCACATTTACTGGATTGTGTTCAAAGTTCTCTTCGTTCACCCCACTCACATACAAACGAAATCTAGTCAACACACTCACCACACGAGCATACTGCATATGCTCTAACTGGACATATATAAATCAGGAACTTTCATTCATCCGTAACCTCCTTTACAATAATGGCTTTCCCAATCATTTTACTGATACAAACATCGGTAAAACTCTGAACAACATCTTGAGCAACAAGCATTCCAACATTACGGTTCCAAAGAAAGTACTTTACTTTCCCGTCATCTACACGGGTCCTCCCAGCCTCCAATTAAAACAAAAAGTATCCAAACTAGTCAGTGAATTTTACCCACAGATCAAACTAAGAGTTATTTTCAGAACAAAGAACACCATTCAAAACCTTTTCAAATTCAAAGATACAGTAGCCTCTAAATTAAAATCTAACGTTGTCCACAAATATACGTGTGATAGCTGTAAGGCATCATATATCGGGAAGACCACTAAACACTTGAAAACACGCATCTCACAGCATCTAGGTATTTCTGACAGAACTGGCACCCAAATGACCAAACCACCCTTTTCGGCAATCAGGAATCACGCAGATGACACAGATCACCCCATACATCGCAAAGATTTTTCAGTCTCAGCAAGCACACCATACCACCAGCAGCTCCTTATCATGGAGAGCATACTGACATACATACGCAAACCATCTCTCAATAATAATGAAACCTCCACACCACTCTTGTGCTTTTAAGATAAACAAATGACCGTAAGTAGTGGCCTTTCGGTGGTGTATTTTATTTTCTTATGTTTCGTTTTGTTTTGTTTTTATCCATGCATTCTTTTCCGTTTTAACTGTATTCTTACGTTCTTTTTGTACTAGTCATCTACGTTAAACTTTTTTTTAGTGTTTTAACAGTTTTTAGTATTACTTTAGATTTATCCTTTTTACTTGTTTTATTAGTTTATTTTAAGTTGTCTAATTTTGTAACGCCCACTTAGGAATTTTATGTTATTTTATAGTTTCCTTATAGTGTACTTTCTCCCATTAGATTGGCTTGAGAATGGATTTAAGTTAATATTCCGAAACGTCGCCCAATAAATATGATGGTCCAAGCCATGGTGTTTCTTTTCTTATATATATATATATATATATATATATATATATATATATATATATATATATATATATATGTATGTATGTATGTATGTATGTATGTATACCCATACGCACACACACAAATATATATACACACACACATACACACACACACACACACACACACACACACACACACACACACACACACGCACACACACACACACATATACATACATATATAAATATATATATATACATACATATATAAATATATATATATATATATATATATATATATATATATATATATATATATATATAAATATATATATATATATATTAGGAAACCAGAGTGTGCGCGTGTGCGCGTCGGAAGGTTTTTCGCGCCAAATGCAGCCAGTGGAGTGTTTACGCAATGAGCCCACTCTGCCTCTCTTCTCTCTGCCACTTCTCATATCCTCTCTTCGTTTTCCTTCTCGCTGCCGCTATTCTTTTATTTCTATATTTTCTTTAGTTTTCATTATTTCTTTCTTTTTCTGTCTTCTCTCGACCTCTTCTCGTTTCTTCTCTCTTCTTCCCACTTCCTTCTTTCATTTACTTTTTTCTCACTTTTACTTATTTTTTCTTTCTTATTTTTCTTCTTTTTTCCTTTTTTTCTATTTCTTTCTTCCTCTTTCTATTCTTATTTATTTCTCTTTCTTTCTTTCTTCTTTCTCTTTCTTTCTTCCTCTTTCTTCTTTCTTTCTCTTTCTTCTTTCTTTCTATTTTTTTCTTACTCTTCTTTCTTTCTGTTTCTTCCTCTTTCTTCTTTCTTTTAATTTCTTTCTCTTTCTTTCTATTTCTTTCTCTTTCTTTCTTTCTTCTTTCTCTTTCTTTCTTCCTCTTTCTTCTTTCTTCCTTCCTCTTTCTTCTTTCTTTCTCTGTCTATCTTCCTTCTTTCTTCTTTCTTCCTTCCTCTTTATTATTTCTTTCTATTTTCCTTTCTTCTTTCCTTCTATTTCTTTCTTCCTCTTACTTCTTTCTTTCTTCATCTTTCCTCTTTCCTTCTATTTCTTACATTTCCCTCTTTCTTCCTTTACCTTATATAATCTTCTTTCTTCTCCTCTTCCTTCTCTCTTCAACTTCTCGTTTTTTCTGTCTTAATTTCTCTCTTTTTTCCCGATTCTTCTTTCTTTCATTTTCTTTATTCCTCTTTCTTCTTTATTCTTCTTTTCCTTCCTCTTTCTTCTTCTCTCTTCCACTTCTCAATTTTTTTTCTTTCTCTTAATTTCTCTCTTTTTCGCTTCGTTACTTCCATTTTCCTTACCTCTTCTTTCCGCCTCTTCTTTCTTCTCTCTTCTTCCTTCAATCGGCAGTTTTTTATTTCCCTTCCATTTCTCTTCTCTTCCCTTCTCTCTGTCGCTCCTTCCCCTTTATTTTCTTTCTCTTTCTTCTTTCATTTTATATTTTCTTTTTACCCCTTTCTCCTTTTTCCCTCCTCTTTCTTTTTTCTTTCTTACTATTTCTTCTTTCATTTTCTATTTTCTTTTTACCCCTTTCTCCTTTTTCATCCTTTCTTTTTTCTTTCTTACTCTTTCTTCTTTCATTTTCTATCTTCTCTCTCCTTGCTTCTTTTTTTCCATCCTCTTTCTTCTTTCATTTTCTATCTTCTTTTCCCATTCTTATATTTTTTTTCCTCTTTCTTCTTCTTTCTTCCTCTTCCTTCTTTTATTTTCCATCTTTCATTTTTTTCATCCTCTTTCTTCTTTCTTTCTTCTTATTTCATCTTCTTTATTTTTCTCTCTGTTATTACTCATTTCTTCTCTCCTCTTCTTTCTTTCTTCAACTTTTCATTTTTATTTTGCTCTTTTGATAAATAACTATTAACAATTATATTATAGATTAATTAACAGTAATTATAAAATGACCTACTTTAAATAATAGCTAATTATTAGTTGCCAATAAAAAGAAATAAGAGAAAAGAAAAAAAAGTAAAAATAATCATGATTGAACGACGAGAAATTAACAAATGAAAAGAGAAAAGGAAAATGTCTTCGCTTTTAAGGATCAAAGGATATCAATTATCTAATTATCAAAGTGCAATTATCGTAAATTATTTTCAATTGAAAATTTCTTTTGATCATCATTAGTAATAATTAATCATTTAATGTTATCAGAATGGAATATTCATTGTCAAAGGATATGATACTCTTTGGAAGAAAAAAAAAGTTTATTGAGTGGGTGTAGAAATTTTATCATTGCCAATTCATGCTACTTATTATTATTATTATTTTTTATAAAAGTATATCTATTGCACTTTATTCTTTTATTTCTGAAAAAATGCTGTGTATTCGCCTTTATAGGTTATTGTAGTTAATGGATGATTTATTTTACTGATAACGTTAAAGCATAAAATTAAGTTAAGACCAAGCAATAATATTTCATTACTAATCTAATTAACTTTAAAGACGCAACAGGGAGGTCCGTGATGATAGTCTGATTGCAACATATCCAAGCAACATATTTCACACAACGCTCACCAAGCTGTCAATCAAATATCCATCATCCCTGACGTGGTAACTTGTCATTAGTCATATCCAACCTGTCAAGCGCACCTTCATGTAGATGTGAATG
>NC_091587.1:13484099-13491599 GCF_042767895.1 Penaeus vannamei | reverse complement strand
CTTCACTCCTCTCCTCACTCTTCACTCCTCTCCTCACTCTTCACTCCTCTCCTCACTCTTCACTCCTCTCCCCACTCTTCACTCCTCTCCTCACTCTTCACTCCTCTCCTCACTCTTCACTCCTCTCCTCACTCTTCACTCCTCTCCTCACTCTTCACTCCTCTCCCCACTCTTCACTCCTCTCCTCACTCTTCACTCTTCTCCTCACTCTTCACTCCTCTCCTCACTCTTCACTCCTCTCCCCACTCTTCACTCCTCTCCCCACTCTTCACTCCTCTCCCCACTCTTCACTCCTCTCCTCACTCTTCACTCCTCTCCTCACTCTTCACTCCCCTCCTCACTCTTCACTCCTCTCCTCACTCTTCACTCCTCTCCTCACTCTTCACTCCTCTCCTCACTCTTCACTCCTCTCCTCACTCTTCACTCCTCTCCTCACTCTTCACTCCTCTCCTCACTCTTCACTCCTCTCCTCACTCTTCACTCCCCTCCTCACTCCTCTCCTCACTCTTCACTCCTCTCCTCACTATTCACTCCTCTCCTCACTCTTCACTCCCCTCCTCACTCTTCTCCTCACTCTTCACTCCTCTCCTCACTATTCACTCCTCTCCTCACTATTCACTCCTCTCCTCACTCCTCTCCTCACTCCTCTCCTCACTCTTCACTCCTCTCCTCACTCCTCTCCTCACTCTTCACTCCTCTCCTCACTCTTCACTCCTCTCCTCACTTTTCACTCCTCTCCTCACTCTTCACTCCTCTCCCCACTCTTCACTCCTCTCCTCACTCTCACTCCTCTCCTCACTCTCACTCCTCTCCACACTCACACCTCTCCTCACTCTCACTCCACTCCCCACTCTTCACTCCTCTCCCCACTCTTCACTCCTCTCCTCACTCTTCACTCCTCTCCTCACTCTTCACTCCTCTCCTCACTTTTCACTCCTCTCCTCACTCTTCACTCCTCTCCTCACTCTTCACTCCTCTCCTCACCCTTCACTCCTCTCCCCACTCTTCACTCCTCTCCTCACTCATCCCTCCTCTCCTCACTCTTCACTCCTCTCCTCACTCTTCACTCCTCTCCTCACTCTTCACTCCTCTCCTCACCCTTCACTCCTCTCCCCACTCTTCACTCCTCTCCTCACTCATCCCTCCTCTCCTCACTCTTCACTCCTCTCCTCACTCTTCGCTCCTCTCCTCACTCTTCACTCCTCTCCTCACTCTTCACTCCACAACCCACCTCACACCTCTCCCACTCACCCTCCTCCCACCTCTCACTCCTCTCCTCACTCTTCACTCCTCTCCTCACTCCTCTCCTCACTCCTCTCCTCACTCTTCACTCCTCTCCTCACTCTTCACTCCTCTCCTCACTCTTCACTCCTCTCCTCACTCTTCACTCCTCTCCTCACTCTTCACTCCTCTCCTCACTCTTCACTCCTCTCCTCACTCTTCACTCCTCTCCTCACTCCTCTCCTCACTCCTCTCCTCACTCTTCACTCCTCTCCTCACTCTTCACTCCTCTCCTCACTCCTCTCCTCACTCCTCTCCCCACTCTTCACTCCTCTCCTCACTCTTCACTCCTCCCCTCACTCTTCATTCCTCTCCTCACTCTCACTCCTTCTCCTCACTCTTCACTCCTCTCCCATCCTCTCCTCACTCTTCACTCCTCTCCTCACTCTTCACTCCTCTCCTCACTCTTCACTCCTCTCCTCACTCTTCACTCCTCTCCTCACTCTTCACTCCTCTCCTCACTCTTCACTCCTCTCCTCACTCTTCACTCCTCTCCTCACTCTTCACTCCTCTCCTCACTTTTCACTCCTGTCCTCACTCTTCACTCCTCCTCCCCCACTCTTCACTCCTCTCCTCACCCTTGACTCCTCTCCCCACTCTTCACTCCTCTCCTCACTCATCCCTCCTCTCCTCACTCTTCACTCCTCTCCTCACTCTTCACTCCTCTCCTCACTCTTCACTCCTCTCCTCACTCTTCACTCCTCTCCTCACTCTTCACTCCTCTCCTCACTCTTCACTCCTCTCCCCACTCTTCACTCCTCTCCTCACTCCTCTCTTCACTCTTCACTCCTCTCCTCACTCCTCTCCTCACTCCTCTCCTCACTCTTCACTCCTCTCCTCACTCTTCACTCCTCTCCCCACTCTTCACTCCTCTCCTCACTCTTCACTCCTCTCCTCACTCTTCACTCCTCTCCTCACTCTTCACTCCTCTCCTCACTCTTCACTCCTCTCCTCACTCTTCACTCCTCTCCTCACTCTTCACTCCTCTCCTCACTCTTCACTCCTCTCCCCACACTTCACTCCTCTCCTCACTCTTCATTTCTCTTCCCACTCTTCACTCCTCTCCTCACTCTTCACTCCTCTCCCCACTCTTCACTCCTCTCCTCACTCTTCACTCCTCTCCTCACTCTCTCTTCACTCTTCACTCCTCTCCTCTCCTCTCTCACTCCTCTCCTCACTCTTCACTCCTCTCCTCACTCTTCACTCCTCTCCTCACTCTTCACTCCTCTCCTCACTCTTCACTCCTCTCCATACTCTTCACTCCTCTCCCCACTCTTCACTCCTCTCCTCACTCTTCACTTCTCTCCCCACTCTTCACTCTCTCCTCACTCTTCACTCCTCTTCTCACTCTTCACTCCTCTCCTCACTCTTCACTCCTCTCCTCACTCTTCATTTCTCTCCCCACTCTTCACTCCTCTTCCCACTCTTCACTCCTCTTCCCACTCTTCACTCCTCTCCTCACTCTTCACTCCCCTCTTCACTCTTCACTCCTCTCCCCACTCTTCACTCCTCTCCCCACTCTTCACTCCTCTCCCCCCTCTTCACTCCTCTCCCCACTCTTCACTCCTCTCCTCACTCTTCACTCCCCTCTTCACTCTTCACTCCTCTCCCCACTCTTCTCTCCTTTCCCCACTCTTCACTCCTCTCCCCACTCTTCACTCCTCTTCCCACTCTTCACTCCTCTCCTCACTCTTCACTCCTCTCCTCACTCTTCACTCCTCTCCTCACTCTTCCCTCCTCTCCTCACTCTTCACTCCTCTCCTCATTCTTCATTCCTCTCCTCACTCTTCACTCCTCTTCCCACTCTTCACTCCTCTCCCCACTCTTCACGCCTCTCCCCACTCTTCACTTCTCTCCCCACTCTTCACTCCTCTCCTCACTCTTCACTCCTCTCCTCACTCTTCACTCCTCTCCTTACCCTTCACTCCCCACCCCACTCTTCACTCCTCTCCCCATTCTTCACTCCTCTCCTCACTCTTCACTCCTCTCCTCACTCTTCAGTCCTCTCCTCACTCTTCACTCCTCTCCCCATTCTTCACTCCTCTCCTCACTCTTCACTCCTCTTCTCACTCTTCAGTCCTCTCCCCACTCTTCACTCCTCTCCTCACTCTCCACTCCTCTCCTCACTCTTCACTCCTCTCCTCACTCTTCACTTTTCTCCTCACTCTTCACTCCTCTCCTCACTCTTCACTCCTCTCCTCACTCCTCTCCTCACTCCTCTCCCCACTCTTCACTCCTCTCCTCACTCTTCACTCCTCTCCTCACTCTTCACTCCTCTCCTCACTTTTCACTCCTCTCCTCACTCTTCACTCCTCTCCTCACTCTTCACTCTTCTCCTCACTCTTCACTCCTCTCCTCACTCCTCTCCTCACTCTTCAATCCTCTCCTCACTCTTCACTCCTCTCCTCACTCTTCACTCCTCTCCTCACTGTTCACTCCTCTCCTCACTGTTCACTCCTCTCCTCACTGTTCACTCCTCTCCTCACTCTTCACTCCTCTCCTCACTCTTCACTCCTCTCCTCACTCTTCACTCCTCTCCCCACTCTTCACTCCTCTCCTCACTCTTCACTCCTCTCCTCACTCTTCACTCCTCTCCTCACTCTTCACTCCTCTCCTCACTCTTCACTCCTCTCCTCACTCTTCACTCCTCTCCTCACTCTTCACTCCTCTCCTCACCCTTCACTCCTCTCCCCACTCTTCACTCCTCTCCTCACTCATCCCTCCTCTCCTCACTCTTCACTCCTCTCCTCACTCTTCACTTTTCTCCTCACTCTTCACTCCTCTCCTCACTCTTCACTCCTCTCCTCACTCCTCTCCTCACTGTTCACTCCTCTCCTCACTCTTCACTCCTCTCCCCACTCTTCACTCCTCTCCTCACTCTTCACTCCTCTCCTCACTCTTCACTCCTCTCCTCACTCTTCACTCCTCTCCTCACTCTTCACTCCTCTCCTCACTCTTCACTCCTATCCTCGATCTTCAATCCTCTCCTCACTCTTCACTCCTCTCCTCACTCTTCACTCCTCTCCTCACTCTTCACTCCTCTCCTCACTCTTCACTCCTCTCCTCACTCTTCACTCCTCTCCTCACTCTTCACTCCTCTCCTCACTCTTCACTCCTCTCCTCACTGTTCACTCCTCTCCTCACTCTTCACTCCTCTCCTCACCCTTCACTCCTCTCCTCACTCTTCACTCATCTCCTCACTCTTCACTCATCTCCCCACTCTTCACTCCTCTCCTCACTCTTCACTCCTCTCCTCACTTTTCACTCCTCTCCTCACTCTTCACTCCTCTCCCCACTCTTCACTCCTCTCCTCACCCTTCACTCCTCTCCCCACTCTTCACTCCTCTCCTCACTCATCCCTCCTCTCCTCACTCTTCACTCCTCTCCTCACTCTTCACTTTTCTCCTCACACTTCACTCCTCTCCTCACTCTTCACTCCTCTCCTCACTCCTCTCCTCACTCTTCACTCCTCTCCTCACTCTTCACTCCTCTCCCCACTCTTCACTCCTCTCCTCACTCTTCACTCCTCTCCTCACTCTTCACTCCTCTCCTCACTCTTCACTCCTCTCCTCACTCTTCACTCCTCTCCTCACTCTTCACTCCTCTCCTCACTCTTCACTCCTCTCCCCACTCTTCCCTCCTCTCCTCACTCTTCCCTCCTCTCCTCACTCTTCACTCCTCTCCTCACTCTTCACTCCTCTCCTCACTCTTCACTCCTCTTCCTACTCTTCACTCCTCTCCTCACTCTTCACTCCTCTCCTCACTCTTCACTCCTCTCCCCACTCTTCACTCCTCTCCTCACTCTTCATTCCTCTTCCCATCCTTCACTCCTCTCCTCACTCTTCACTCCTCTCCTCACTCTTCACTCCTCTCCTCACTCTTCACTCCTCTCCTCACTCTTCACTCCTCTCCTCACTCTTCACTCCTCTTCCCACTCTTTACTCCTCTCCCCACTCTTCACGCCTCTCCCCACTCTTCACTTCTCTCCTCACTCTTCACTCTTCTCCTCACTCTTCATTCCTCTTCCCAGTCTTCACTCCTCTCCTCACTCTTCACTCCTCTCCTCACTCTTCCCTCCTCTCCTCACTCTTCACTCCTCTCCTCACTCTTCACTCCTCTCCTCACTCTTCACTCCTCTCCTCACTCTTCACTCCTCTCCCCACTCTTCACTCCTCTCCCCACTCTTCACTCCTCTCCCCACTCTTCACTCCTCTCCCCACTCTTCACTCCTCTCCTCACTCTTCATTCCTCTTCCCACTCTTCACTCCTTTCCTCACTCTTCACTCCTCTCCTCACTCTTCACTCCTCTCCTCACTCTTCACTCCTCTCCTCACTCTTCACTCCTCTCCCCACTCTTCACTCCTCTCCTCACTCTTCCCTCCTCTCCTCACTCTTCACTCCTCTCCCCACTCTTCACTCCTCTCCCCATTCTTCACTCCTCTCCTCACTCTTCACTCCTCTCCTCACTCTTCACTCCTCTCCCCACTCTTCACTCCTCTCCTCACTCTTCCCTCCTCCCCTCACTCTTCACTCCTCTCCTCACTCTTCACTCCTCTCCCCACTCTTCACTCCTCTCCTCACTCTTCACTCCTCTCCTCACTCTTCACTCCTCTCCTCACTCTTCACTCCTCTCCTCACTTTTCACTCCTCTCCTCACTCTTTACTCCTCTCCTCACCCTTCACTCCTCTCCCCACTCTTCACTCCTCTCCTCACTTTTCACTCCCCTCCTCACTCCTCATTCTTCATTCCTCTCATCACTTTGCATTACTCTTCTCACTCCCCACTTCCGATTCCAGCCATTTTATTCTTCACTCTTTTCCCAACTCCTGATTCCAACCTCTTCACTCCCCACTCCTGCCGCTTCACTCCTTTCCCCTTACTTCCTACCCTTCACACCCCTTCCTACTCAATCACCTCTCCACACTCCTCTCTTTACTCCTCTCTCTTCACTCTCCAGTCCTCTCACAACATTCCTCGGTCCTCACTCCTCTCTCCCCACTCCTATCTCTCACCACATTCCTCGATCCCCACTCCTCACTCTTCACTCCCTACTCCTCTCATCTCTCACCACATTCCTCACTCCTCACTCTCCACTCCTCTCACTCCTCACCCCTCACTCCTCTCTCTGAAACAATAACACTGGTTCTCTCACCTCAAGGACATCGCCGGAAAGGAACAAACCTGCAGGACTTTATTTCAACCTTCGCCAAATAAGAAAGCCACTTAAGCTGCACTTCAGAACCGAGTTAAGCCGGTCGGTCGGCTTCTACTTGCCTCGAGCTCTTCCTTTTCGATAATTGAGAGAAAAATTGAGTGGGAAATATTGAGAGCAAGAGAGAGAGAGCGACAGGCAGAGACAGAGAGAAAGATTAAGAGAGAGATGAGTGAGAGAAAGAGAGAGACAGGGACAGAGAGAAAGACTGAGAGACAGAGGAAGATTGGCAGAAAGACAGAGACAGAAAGATTGAGAGAAAGAGAGACATAAAGATTGAGATAGGGGAGATGAGTGACAGAAATTTTGAGAGAAAGATGTGTGAGAAAAAATAAGAAGGATAAGAAACATATTGAAAGAGACGTGACTGAGAGAAAGATTAAGAGAGGTGAGTAAGAGGAAGACTGAGAGAGAGAGAGATGAGTGAGAAAAAAATTAAAAGAGAGTGAAAGAGAGAGAGGTGAGTCAGAGAAAGTTTGAGAGGGAAAGAGAGGGAAAAAATGAGAGAGAGAGAGGAAGGAGAGTGGCAAAGGTAAGAACATGCATTATTATAGAAAATAATAACAACAATGATGATGATCATAATAACGATGATACTGATAACGATGATCATATTGATAATGATGGGAGTAATGATAAAGATAAGACCAATAAGAAAGCAAAAATGATAATGTTGATTAGGATGTTAATACTGGTAATAATAATAAGGATAAATCAATTATGATAATAATAATGACAATAATTGTTAGGATGATAATAATAGTAACAATAATGATAGTAATTATAATAATGATAATTATAGCAACAGTAAGAAAAATTATGATGGTTACAATATCAATTATAATAGTGGAAATAATAATAATGATAATAAGAATTATGATAATAAATATATAATAATAAGGATTGTAATAATAATCATAATAATAATGATTGTGATAATGGCAACAGTAATAATGATATTGATGATAATGATAATGATGACAATAATTATAAGAATAATAATTAC
>NC_091587.1:13446599-13469099 GCF_042767895.1 Penaeus vannamei | reverse complement strand
AATATCTCATAACCTTCACACTCGGATGGATAATATATATGAATAATTTCCCGCATTGTGGAGTCGTTTTTGCAATTGAGAAATCAAATAATATGTGAGCATTATATATATAAAAAGTAATCTATTAAGATTTGTGAAATGAAACCATTAAAAAGTATAAAAAATATTGAAATCGCTTCGCACATATATTTGTTTGTGAAAAAGTACATTATTCTTATTATATAATAGCCACTAATTGAATTGTTTCTCTAGCTAAATCACGGTTATTTTTGCAAATACAATAAAACTCAGTCGTATCTCTCGTAGATATATCTTGAGGGGAAAAAATACCACAAGTGTTTCTGAAGACTTTATTATAAAATGAAAGCAGAAAACGAAAGTGACATGCCCGCCATCTGTCGCCTTCTAGACTAACTAGAGTCGTAGTCCCGTGAAAGTCATTTCTTGGTCGGTTGCGTTCCAGATCCGGGGGCTTGTGTCTTTATTTTGGAATTGCCTTTCTTCTTCTTTGATTTTTGTTTACTTGTTTATTTGTCTGTCTGTTTTGGAAGTGGCTTTTTATTTTTGTTTACTTATTTATTTGTTTATCTGATTATTTTGGAATTGGCTTTCTTCTTTGATTTTTGTTTACTTGATGTGTCTGTCAGCTTAGAAATTGACTTTCTTTGATTTTTGTTTGTGTTTATATGTCGGTTTGATTCTCAAGGGTATACATTATCCTTTTTTTGTATCTCTCTCTCTCTCTCTTTCTCTCTCTCTCTCTCTCTCTCTCTCTCTCTCTCTCTCTGTCTCTCTCTCTCTCTCTCTCTCTCTCTCTCTCTCTGTCTCTGTCTCTGTCTCTCTCTCTCTCTCTCTCTCTGTCTGTCTGTCTGTCTGTCTGTCTGTCTGTCTCTTTCTCTGTCTGTCTGTCTGTCTCTCTCTCTTTCTTTCTCTCTCTCTCTCTCTCTCTCTCTCTTCCCCACCTCTTTCCTCTCTCATCTTCCTCCCTCCTTGCCCTCCACCCTCCCGTCCCACGCCCCCCCCCCCCCATCTTCCTATCTCCTCCCTGCCTCCCTCCTGCACTGGCCCCTCCCTTCCTCCCTACACTCACCCTTCCTTCCTCCTTCCCCCGCCTTGTCTACACCCTTCCTCCCCCATATCCTCCTTCCCTCCCTACACCCCCTCCCTCCCTCCCTACACCCCCTCCCTCCCTCCCTACACTCACCCTTCCTTCTTCCTCTCCCCCTCCTCTGTCTACACCCCTCCTCTCCCGCATCCTCCTTCCCTCCCTCCCTCCCTACACCCCCTCCCTCCCTCCATCCCTACACCCTTCCTCCCCCGCACCCACCCCTCCCTCCACCCCCACCCCTCCCTCCACCCCCACCCCCTCCCCAGTCTTTCCTATTAAACGGTCAGCTACACGACAGCCCAGCGTGGCATTCCTCCCCAAATACCATTGTGACGAAAAGTTTACACGAACGGTTTCGAAAGTTGCGTTCAAGAGATGGTCTCCGCGTAAGTCATCCGTTTCAGCCATGACCGTAAGTCGTCCTTTGTAAATCATCCACTTAAATCAAGTTCACAAGTACACTTCAGAAGTTTGAGTCGTCACTGGTTTAAGTCCGGTTCGTTAGTCATCTCCATATGTCATGTTTCCGCCCATCCGTCCGTCCGTCCGTCCGTCCGTCCGTTTGTTCGGCGGGAAAGGATTCTCTCCTTCGGGCTTGACTCACTTGCTTCTCGAGAACCCAGGAGGCCGAGTCATGTGTTGGCGGAGTCCGGGTTCTGTACGTATACAGATGCACACACACACATGTACACAAAAACATACACACGCAGATATAAGGGAAACTCGTGAACACACACACACACACACACACACACACACACACACACACACACACACACACACACACACACACACACACACACACACACACACACACACACACACACACACACACACACACACACACGCACACACACGCAGAGAGAGAGGGAGTGGAAGAGAGAGAGCAAACCATCAATTTCAGTAACTGCATGTTGCCTATAAGCAACAAAAAATACCGTGCAATGCTGCAGAAGTAACTGTCAGAACTGCATAAATTATTTGATATAAAACTTGAAACTTGACTTGGGAAACTTGACACAGCCAATAAAAATAATTTCCTGAAGTAACTGGTCTCATACGATTTGTCTTTCATACAAATTAATAATTCACAAACATCGTCTCATTTCGTTGTATTTCGTATACATTTTGTTTTGTCCTTCTTGTATCTTTCAAGATATCAGTTTGTCTTTTTGTTTCAGCGTATGATTTTCATATTTACTTTGTCGTTTTCTATAAATTCCTCTATAATTCTAATTCTATCATAGTTATTTATCTTTCCATCACATTTATACATTTATTTGTTGTGTTTTTACTATCATTGTTTATTTCTATCATTTTTATGTATTTTTTTATTTATTTATATTTCGGTTCTTTACCCTTTTTTGTCTAAACTTACGCTCGTGGTCAGAGCGGTGTTCTTGAGGGGAAAGAGTGGTGTGCGCGGTTAGTCGAGTGGATGATTTCACTAACGAGGACTCGCTTACTTTCGCCTTTCAAGAGGTCATTCCTTCATTGCGTGTTCGGTGATGAATACTTAAGCACATTCACGCGGAGAGAGAGAACATGCTAATAACATGGTTCAAACACACATAAAAGCGGACTGAACACACATAAACACACAGAGATGAAGATAGAATTGGTGGGGATGGGGATGGTGAGAGGAAAGGGGGAAGAGAGGGAGGGATGAAAAGAGAGAGAGAGAGAGAGAGAGAGAGAGAGAGAGAGAGAGAGAGAGAGAGAGAGAGAGAGAGACAGAGAGACAGAGAGACAGAGAGAGAGAGAGAGAGAATACAAGAAAAGCACGAAATGAAAAAGGCACACTAATCGCCACAAGAAAAAAACAAAAGACAAAGTACAAGAAGAAAAGAGAGAGAGAGACAAAGACAAACGGACAAAGCGCAAGAGACAAAGAACCTCCAAAGGCATAAGCAATCTGTGTCCTTACACATTACACGAGACGCCAAATCCAGCAGTCGGAGCATGACTCAGACACCCGAGAAGAGTTGGGTTGCAGTCTACCGTCATCCTATACCCTCACGTTGTTTCTTGGCCAAATACATTAGCTTTCTAAACCTTCTAAACCTATTTGCTAAATGATTATGTGCGACGCAATATTGGATCAACGGACTAAACGGGTAGAAAGCATTTTCATGGTGTTTTAAAGCACTGGTCTGAATCGTGTGTCGACTCTATCGAGACGTCTGTGGTTGTATGTCTGTTCCGTTATATGAAACTACTATTTTCTTCATTTCGCAGAATTTGTAAGAAAAGTAAACAGATCCTTTATTGTTCTGCAAAGGATTGGAACTTTCGAAATAATAATTCAGATAAAAGTCATTGTATGAGATTTTCTTCACAGAAAAAATACATTCTTCATATTTATTCGCTATTTTTTTATTTCTTCCTTTTTTTTCTTTTTAAGTACGTGTGACTAGTGTGACCTTTGAGCACGACCATAGAACTGAAGAAATTCAGTTAACAATTTGTGTGTGAGTCACAGAGATAGAAGCATCTTTGACCTGTCCGCAAGGCTGAAGAACTTTTAAATTGCCACTTACAGAACCGTATAATGCATTCTTTTTCTTTCTTTTGTGTACGAGTGAGTCAGTCCAATTAAGTGGTAGTCGGGAATGAGTGAGCTTCACGGCCATCGAGAGGGACAGCAAAACATCCTGTCCAAGCAGTCCGTCACAAAAGCTTTAGAAAACAATAACAACAAAACACATACGAGAACGCCAAGTACGTTCATCCTACTCGCTCGACTATTCCATAAATCGTCGTATTTGCTCTTATGGTCAACGTACAGTCTAATTAGCTTCTTTTTTTAACTCTACATATTTACTTCTGTTGCTAGCGTCCATCCGTAACGAGTAAGTTGGAACTGCTGTCTGTAGCCGTGACTCACAACAGGATGCCTACTGTACGATAATCTTTTCAGCTTAGCACTTGACCTGGTATTCCCAGAGCTGTAGCCTGGGATGAAAGGGCTACTCTATGAACGTGAAATGCTTCAGACTCGATCACTAAGTAGTAAGGGGAAGGAGCCCAGTTTTCGGAACCGCAGGTAGCCCACTTAATTCGTAAATTAGCATTGCGTGAAAGAAAAGTGCAACATTCATAGTTCAAGAAGGGCGGCTTGTGGGGGAATGAGGGCATAGCTATGTGAATCACATCAAAATGATATACGTGACGTCACGACTCGAAAGTATTGTACCCATTTGCAAGTCCTGAACACGAACACGCCCTCGCGAAATTATTCCACACAAACAGCAATTCCCAAAGAGAGATCGAACATGCCAGATCACATTGTCGATTCTAAGAACCCCAGACATCAGATTATCTCTTCTCAACCGAAAAAAAAATCCTTGAATCACCCGCCTTTAACCTACAATAAAGGCAAACGAAAAATCCCCGAAAAGAGGAGAAAAGCAACAAAAACTAGTGAGTCAGCGAAGGTCCGTAGGTGGGTAGGTAAGAGGACAAATATTCCATGCCGGAAGGTGTGGGCGTGAAGACTGATCCCGCGGGTCCAGTCTCCTGAGGGTGAGTGGGGCCGCCTCCTCCTCCTACTCCTCTTCCTCCTCCTCCTACTCATTTTCCTCCTCCTCTTCTTCTTCTTTCTCCTCCTCTTCTTTTTCTTCTTCGTCTTCCTCTTCTTCCTCCTCTTCTTCCTCCTCTTCTTCTTTCTCCTCCTCTTCGTCTTCTTCTTCCTCTTCCTCTTCTTCTTTCTCTTCTTCTTCATCTTCTTCTGCCTCTTTCTCTTCCTCCTCCTTAGACCATGCCCTGCTGTTTCTCTCCTTGTTTCGGTTGTTTGGTTGTTTGGGCTGATTCGAAGGTCCTGTGGAACTTGTCTGTCTTTTCCGATCATGTTTCTTGTTCATTGTCTTTGTGTGTGTGTGTGTGTGTGTGTGTGTGTGTGTGTGTGTGTGTGTGTGTGTGTGTGTGTGTGTGTGCATTAGGGAAGTTGGTTCTTGCGTTTAGAACCTATGAACGTGCCTGGCTTGTTTTTTTTCTCTTGTTTTCTCTTGTTTGTTGTTTATTCTGTGTTAGAAAAGTGCTAGAATGATTGACACTTAAACTTTAAGTCTTTTGATCGTGGCTTTGTCGTTTACCTATTTTCTTCTAATCTTTTCTTTTTTCTTTTCTTTTTCTTTTTTGTTTCTTGTTTTCGGTCGCGTCTTGCATGTCTTAACTCCTTTCTTTACTAATCTTGTTTCTTTTATTTCTTATTTGTTTTGTGCTAGAACAGTGTTAAACTGATAAGTGCTTTGACTTGAGTTCTGCGACCGAGTCTTGCTTGTATTCTGAAGTTGTTTCTTGTCTGCTGTGAATGTTAAGTTGCATGATGAAGGATGCAGCATTAGATTATTTCTCATCTCTCTCTCTTTCTTATTCTCTCTCTCTCTCTCTCTCTCTCTCTCTCTCTCTCTCTCTCTCTCTCTCTCTCTGCCTCTCTCACTCTCTCCCTCTCCCTCTCCCTCTCCCTCTCTCCCTCTCCCTCTCCTTCTCCCTCTCCCTCTCCTTCTCCATCTCCCTCTCCTCCCTTTCCTTCTCATTCTCCCTTTCCTTCTCCCCCAACCTCTTCCTCTCCCACCCCTTCTCTCTCCCACTCCCTCTCCCTCCCCCCTAAATTAGATATATCAGTTGTATTTAAATTGTACAAGTTGTTCCGAATCCCGCGAACCCAAGGACTCGATAGTTCATGAAAGAACAATGAGCGAACTCACAGAATGATAAATGTCCAATGGTACATAGTATGGTGTAGATTGTGTTTTTTACTTGGGCAAAAGTTTAGTTCTTTTGTTTAATTCATCAAGGTTTCTGGGAAATGGGTACGTGTATGTGTGTGTGAGTATATATATCTGTGTGTGTGTGTGTGTGTGTGTGTGTGTGTGTGTGTGTGTGTGTGTGTGTGTGTGTGTGTGTGTGTGTGTGTGTGTGTGTGTTTGTGCTTGTGTTTGCATGTATGTGTGTTTATGTGTGTATGCGGAACAAACAAGTAACACGTGGTCATAGGTTTGTCAATATTTGATAGAGTGGATTCCCTTTTCATAGGAAATCCGGGAACTTTTGTTTGGGCGAAGCTGAATTATGGGTGAAATTAGAGTAGATTTTCTCTCTTCTTTACTCTAATTCGAAAAATAGGGTGTGGCCAGTGGTTTTCCGTCTATTTTCATTTATATCTATCTGTTTCTTTAGAACTATTGACCTATTTAAAGTCTATATCTATATCCATGGCTACCTATTTATCTATCTATATTGCCATGTACCTATCTATTTATCGATAACAGTATATCTATTCTGTGTGTATGTGCCTGACGGATAGACAAACATACAGAGAGAGAGAGAGAGAGCGAGAGAGAGAGAGAGAGAGAGAGAGAGAGAGAGAGAGAGAGAGAGAGAGAGAGAGAGAGAGAGAGAGAGAGAGAGAGAGAGATTATCATGTTTGCCGTATACATTCACTATTCCACAGCTTCCGAACCAAACCTGGCGGGCAGAGGCGTAAACTCCACCTGACCCGGATCTCCTCTTCGCCATGATGACTCTCTCTCCCACTCTCTCTCTCTCTTTTAGCGCCCAGTTCCGATACTCACATCCGCCGGGTTTGTTTCGTGACGTCATCGAGACATACCACGGTCACTACCTGTCGCTGACCAATCACGCGCGCCTGCCTTGAATGAGTCATGACGTCATCCCGCTCCGGCTGACAACTGCTCGACCCGCATGAAGGCGTCAGCGCCTGGATTGGACGTCACGGATGAGTTGCCGACTAGCGATATAATTTGAGATGTTTTGAAGACGCTTGCGGGGATTTTGACCGAGATCCGTTGTTTGTCGGGGAAAGGTGAATAATTAAAAAGAAGCGTCAGATAAGAAACAATAAATCTGCCAAATCAGTATATGAATAAAGAAAATCATATTTTAAAAAAGTATAGAAAAGTAACAAAATATATACCAAATCAGTAGTTGGATAAAGAAAATCATATCTAAAAGAAAAAAAGGGATGAATATATACGCATCATAAACATATAGAAGCCACCCGAATGACGAAAATCAAAACTCAAACTTTAAAAGATACAAAAATGCAATTCACCCACGGACGTATCCGATCAGCCTGACTCAGCAAACAGTTCCAGCGAAACAACCAGTGGTGTCAAAAGGATGCATGCAACATCAGTGCAACATGACACGTGACAGCAATTGAGCCTTTTTTGTTTTTTTCTTTTTTATTTCTTTTTTTAAGGATGTCATGCAACTCAGTCTCTTACCTGGAATGAATTTGCTGCTTCTCTGATCTGGAAGATGGCTGTTTTCTTCTTATTTTTGAAACTTTTCTTTACGGTTTTTGAGATTATTCGAGGAAATTTTACGAGACGCAACCTCCCTCTTCCTCCTTAGTAATTGGTTCCATCCGCTGTATTTCTCTCTCTCTCTCTCTCTCTCTCTCTCTCTCTCTCCCTTTCTCTCTCTCTCTCTCTCTCTCTCTCTATCTCTCTCTCTCTCTCTCTTTTTTTTTTTTTTTTTTTTTTTTACGTGGTTCCATATCAGCTGATTCGGGGTTCGCTCTTTGGCATTTGGTTCTCTCTTTCTCCCTCTCTCGGTTTCTTTGGTTTCTCTTCGTTTTCGTTCTCCCGGGTTCTCTGTTTATGTCTCGTTGTCTGTTTGCCTCTCTCTCTCTCTCTCTCTCTCTCTCTCTCTCTCTCTCTCTCTCTCTCTCTCTCTCTCTCTCTCTCTCTCTCTCTCTCTCTCTCTCTCTCTCTCTCCCCGTTCTGTCTCTCTCCGTTCTGTCTCTCCTCTCTCTCTTTTATTTCTTTCTCTCTCTCATTTCTCTCTCTCCTTTCTCTCTCTCTTCTCTCTCTCTCTCTCTCTCTCTCTCTCTCTCTCTCTCTCTCTCTCTCTCTCTCTCTCTCTCTCTCTCTCTCTCTCTCTCTCTCTCTCTCTCTCTCTCTCTCTCTCTCTCTCTCTCCGTTCTGTCTCTCTTCCGTTCTGTCTCTCCTCTCTCTCTTTTATTTCTTTCTCTCTCTCTTTTCTCTCTCCTTTCTCTCTCTCTCTTTCTCTCTCTCTCTTCTCTCTCTCTCTCTCTCTCTCTCTCTCTCTCTTTCCTCTCTCTCTCTCTCTCTCTCTCTCTCTCTCTCCGTTCTGTCTCTCTCCGTTCTGTCTCTCCTCTCTCTCTTTTCTTTCTTCTCTCTCTCTTTTCTCTCTTTCCTTTCTCTCTCTCACTTTCTCTCTCTCTTACTTTCTCTCTCTCTCACTTTCTCTCTCTCTCTCTCTTTCTCTCTCTTTCTCTCTCTTTCTCTCTCTTTCTCTCTCTCTCTCCGTTCTGTCTCTCCTCTCTCTCTTTTCTTTCTTTCTCTCTCTCTTTTCTCTTTCTCCTTCTCTATCTCTCTCTCTCTATCTCTTCTCTCTCTCTCTTTCTCTCTCTCTCTCTCACTTTCTCTCTCTCTCTCTCTTTCTCTCTCTTTCTCTCTCTCTCTCCGTTCTGTCTCTCCTCTCTCTCTTTTCTTTCTTTCTCTCTCTCTCTCCGTTCTCTCTCCTCTCTCTCTTTTCTTTCTTTCTCTCTCTCATTTCTCTCTCTCCTTTCTCTCTCTCTGTTCTCTCTCTCTCTCTCCCTCTTCTCTCTCTCCTCTCTCTGACCTCTCTTTGCTTTGTCCACTCTGCTTCTTACTCTGTACCGTATGACTTGTCCGTATCTGCCAGTTTTATTCTGTTTGTACAGTAACCGCCCCGGAAACGGTACAGTTAGCCATTTCCTCTCTCTGAAGTATGACTTAAAACAATGAAAATTAGTTTTATCAGACCACCACCGTATATTATAACCGTTTGAAAATACGTTGTCTTTATTTTATCTCAGTTCTGTGACCCGTATCACTCTCTTTGTTTTTCTTCGGTCTGAAGTTATTTCTTTTTCACTGTGTCCCTTCTTTTTTTCTCTCTCTTCTGATTCCGAATTTTTCTTCGTGGTTCTCCTCTTGCTTTTTTCTCTCTGACCTTTCCTTTATTCCTTGTTGCTCGGTTTTCCTTTCCACCCTTTCTCTTTCCTCTCTCTGTTACACAACCTGGTTCTATGTCCTCTGTCTCACCTTCAGCCCAGTCATCCACAATTCTACTTGTTTCAACTCCACCCAATTCTTTTTCAACGCGAGAGAGGCATAACGTCGAATTATTGCGGAAATGGGTCACCAATAATTGTGCAAAGAAGTTCTATAAAAGATGTACTGCTTTTTTGTTGCGTGTTATTTTCGTGAGCTGTCGACATGAGCGTGGGTTTAAGCTTGTAATGCAAATACAGATTGTGGTGTGATACGGCAGATAACATTGTTTCGAATATTTAACGAAATTTACAATGGCTTGTTGGATTACACCTAATATATATATTTCTCTTTTTTTATTCACATCGTCCCAATAAGTAAATATTGCCTTTTCGGATTCTGCCAGATTTAAAAGAGAATGAAACGTTACGCCCTTTTCACTTTTCTCAATACCATCACGCATCTGACTTTCTGTATTACGGAAATCGTTAATGAAACCTTTATTGGTTTTCCGAGGACGTCCTGCTAACCATACGACTGCCTATCTGGCTCTCTGCTATCAATTTGCGGCGAGCGTTTAGCAAAAAAATGCGGATGTTATGTCTTGGGAGTAATTAAATGTTAGCTGATAATGACCTTTGCTATTGACAATGATGTCTACAAGGAGCATAATCTTCAAGGTATTTGTGGTTGTGTGTCTTTAGATGAGTATGTTATGCATTTTATAGTAGCGTGCTGTCCATACATACTTTACCTATTCATATGTACATGTTTGTATATGTATCTGCGTGCGTGTATGAGTGTGTTTATATGTGTGCATATATGTGTGTGTGTGTGTGTGTTTGAGTGTGTCTATATATATAAAGTTAAACATTCGCACAGACATAGCAATATGAATCGATGATGAGAATGAAAGCTGTTTGTTGTGTAGGCTCACGCGGTAACCATGACTTCACATCGCACAACCTACAAGGCCCTGACAGTAGCCTGATATATATGTTGTATGGTCGCCTGGCGTGCCCCTTGTATAACGATATTTTTCTGGGAAATTCCCGCGCGCCCTTTCGTAAACAAAGACGCCACATACCATCCAGTCCTTTTATACGGCAGATAATTCAAGATGAATAGAATGACGAAGAGTAAACACGTACTAATGTTGGTACGTACTCGCCCTACCTCCGTAATTAATAATTGAGTGCATGGCTGATCATGTACAAGGACTCGCAACCTACACATTTCCCGGAAGCGGTGAGGCTCTGACCATACATCGGGCTGTTCGGTTTGCAGGCTGCTCTGTCGGGCAACCTTGCACCCACCAGTCGGAAATGGGACAGTTTTCTTTTTGGCGGAATTTGTGCCCGATCGATAATGCTAGGCAATGTTGTGGGTGGCCTGGGGGTAGGGGGAAGGGGAGAGGGGAGGGAGGGAGGGTTTGTTTGCGGTAATGAGGGGTGTGTTAACGCGTTCTTGAGTGTGTTTGTTTGTTTGTTTGTGAGTTTGAATTGTTTTACTTTCTATCTCTCTATATATGTATATACATATATATATTTTGCCATACTGATAGACAGATAGCGATATACATGAAAATATAGCGAGACAAAAGTAAACAGACGGAGAGATACGTAGACAGAAGGGTAGATTTTAAAATACTACGAAATGCTGCATGTAGACTAAATAAGATCAACAGCTAATCCCAATTTCTTTTTCAACAGATGTACTTAGCAAGATTTGGCTACTTGGCCCCGACAGCGACCAACCCACAGTCAGGAGCGCTCTTGTCTGAAGAAACCGTCACGGATGCTGTCAAGGAATTCCAGGTGAGTTTAATAATAGCATCCGGAAATGATATAGATGCAAGAGATAATGTTCGAGAAATAATCAGCATATTCACCTCTAGCTAAGAACGCGGAATGGTTCACGGCGTCAAGTCTATTGATGCTTCGTTAACCAAGTGGATTTTATGGCCATTATATGACGAGACCTTTTGGATGAACAGCCTTTTCGCTGAAGCCAAAAACAGGGATTGTTAATGTAAATCATTAGATAATTATGACGATTGTGTTTCTCTGAGGATTTTGTTGGTTCAAGTGAAGAACGTAATAATTATATAATATCTATAAAAATGTGACATACCTGTTTACGTTCTATTTTTGAAGGAAACGTTACGGACATATACATTTACTTGTAAGTCGACTTTTATTAATCTCACAGGACAACTTATCAGCAAACATAATTTCTATAATTCTAAGAACAAACCTAACGGTAGTGGTTTAAAACTTCATTCTCATCCCTTGTCATTTTTGTTCAAACTTATCATCGTCCGTATCCCCTTTCATTTTTATATATATCTTATGAACATTATACTCCGTAATCCCTCGTCATTTTTAAAATCTTATGAATGTTATATTCCGTATCCCTCGTCATTTTTTTTTTTTTTAATCATAACGTTACATTCCGTGACCCTCGTCTTTTTAAACTCTTAATTATCGTTACATTCCGTATCCCTCTTCTGTTTTCAAAATCTTATTTATCCTTACGTTCCCTATTCCTCGTAGGCCTTCGCTGGACTGAACCAAACGGGCGAGCTGGACGACGAAACAGTGAAGATGATGAATACTCCGAGATGCGGCGTCAAGGACAAGGTCGGGTACGGTTCGGACGCGCGCAAGAAGAGATACGCGCTCCAAGGTACGTTTTGTCACGAGAGGAACGCGAGTGGATGTGGTTATTGATTCCCTGTCTGTCAGTTTTTCTTATTGGTCTCTCTGTTTATTCGAACGGATGTGTTTATTGTTTACTTGTATTGATTTTATTTATTGATCTGTTTATTTGTTCGTTTGTTTATAAGGCTGAGTTAGATGGGTTATTTATATATTTATGATATAGAGTTGGACGGGTTATTTACTTATTTATTTATAACATTGAGTTGGACTGGTCATTTATTTCATATATCTATTTATGGATTATTTTATTTCTATACTAAAATGCTCTTTTCCTGAAGGTCAGGAAGAGTTGCATGATAGTCCTGATCGATGTTAGTAACATGCATCATTGACTTTGTAATCAAGTGTAAAAAGAGAGAGAGAGAGAGAGAGAGAGAGAGAGAGAGAGAGAGAGAGAGAGAGAGAGAGAGAGAGAGAGAGAGAGAGAGAGAGAGAGAGAGAGAGAGAGAGAGACTGTGTGTATGTCTAAGTGTATGCAATGCGTCTACCTCTGTATCTGTATGTTATATACTGTGTGTATTTATGCAACATATCCACGTCTGCACCTGTTCTAATAAATATTAGTAAACCCAGTCACCTCGCCCGCCCCCCACCAAAAAAAGAAAAGAAAAAAAACGGCTAACGAGCCCTCCCGCCCTGCAGGCTCCAGGTGGCGCGTGCGGGATCTCAACTACAGGATCACCAAGTACCCGCGCGGCCTCACCAAAGCTTCGGTCGACAGGGAGATCGCCGCCGCTTTCAAGGTCGGTCTCGTTCTTGCTCCAAGTTTCCTGTTTCCTTACGCACTGACTCACGCTTTCACACGTTTACTCACCGATTCACAGTCACGTACACCGGCATAGATACGCACATGAGCAAATACACGCACATAGACAGGTACAAATACACGCACAAAGGTATTTGTACGTACGCGTAGATACAAGTACGTGCACACACACATGCGTGCACACATGTTTTATAATACAATGGAGAACCGCAAATGATTCCATTACCCACAGTCTAAAATAAGCAGCACTGTAATAATAGCTCACTTATCCAAGCGTTTTGACCGATCACGCGACACTTTACTTGGGCGCAAAAACGTGCAAAAAGTGGTACAGCCTTCTTTAGCACAAAAACATCTGTATGTGCCAGGCAAAAAAATACATAATTTAGTTAACTCTACTGTCATATTCGTAATTTATTCCTTATGAAGACTAGTTATAAAAGAGGAATTAAGAATAAAATTAAAAAGAAAATGAAGCAAATCCCGTGATTCCAACGCCACTACAATTCGCGCTCTTTTCGATCCTCCTCAGGTGTGGTCCGACGTGACCGAGCTGTCTTTCACGCCCGTGACGTCAGGCAAGGTGCACATCGAGATCCGCTTCGAGAAGGGCGAGCACGGCGACGGCGACCCCTTCGACGGTCCAGGGGGCACCCTCGCCCACGCCTACTTCCCGATCTACGGTGGAGACGCCCACTTCGACGACACGGAGGCTTGGACGATCGACTCCTATAGAGGTAAGAGGGCGGCTGCTCGCTCTGTCTGTCAGTCGGTCTGTTTGTCGCTCGGTTTCTGTCTCCTCCTTCCTCTGCTTCGTTTTTCCCCTTTCCTCTTTTTCTCTCCCACTCATTACTTCAACCTCTCCCTCCCGATCTCCCTGTCCCTTTCCTCTCCTTGTCTCTCTCCTTCTCCCTCAACATACCGTATATTAAACCAAAAAATGAAGTGCACACAGCAACATAAAGAACAACAATAATAAACCCCTAAACAAACCTAATGACGGCTTTCCTCCAGGTACAAACATGTTCCAAGTCGCCGCGCACGAATTCGGACACTCCCTCGGTCTGTCTCACTCCGACGTTCGCTCCTCCCTCATGGCGCCGTTCTACCGCGGCTACGAGCCCAGTTTCGAGCTGGACCAGGACGATCTGAACGGCATCCAGGTACGGCGCTGGCTGCATTGTAATACACGTCTGCATATACATAGATATATTTTTATGGATATAGATGTATGTATTCGCGTATAAAATTACACTAGTATGTGTATTATGTACGCTGGTATATGTGTATATTATACATGTACTCGTGCACACAGTTTATGCGAGTTCATGTGCGTTTGGTTGAAATGTCTGCTTTGGCATTTCCAAACTTGATTTCAAATTTAATGAGAATCGTGGCGTTGCTCGCTTCTGTTGCAATATTTTTCATCAATTACTAGCTGATTTGAACAATGTACTAGACAAGAAACAAGAACTATGATGTAAAAATCAAGAAGTGAACGGAAAACTACTTCTAATCCTCTCTGCCAAGCTTAAGACAATACAAAGTCATTTACCTTCTTTTAAACTCACGATTTTGGGGAATGAAGATCAGGGCACTAGAGGTTTTCTTTTAACTCCGACACGGTTGTAGGAAAGTGGCAGAGATCGTGGTCCTGCTGCCAGCCTTAGTAGACAAAATGATCAGCCTCGCTTTAAACCCAAGACAATAAGGAAGCGAGGACCTGGACGCAACCCGCCCACCCCTTTCACAACTTCCCTCCAACCACACAAATCCTAACATCCCTCCACCCGCGCTGTCGGCGACTTCCCTCCAACCACCTCGTCCGGGTCTTCCCTTCATTCCAACCCCCATTTGCAGGCTCTGTACGGCAAGAAGACCACCAAGCCCACCCCGGCCACCCTCCGCCCTCCCACCATCGGCGGAGGCGGCACCGACGAGGGCGTGACCGGAAAGCCCAGCAGCGTGTTGTGCGGAGACCCCTCCGTCGACGCCATCGTCACCATGTCTGACCAGAACACTTACGTTTTCAAGGGTAAATGAGTCGAGATTCACGTTGCTATTCGAGTCCTTGTTGTTCTACTTAATAGCTTAATTGTTAACATTGTAACTGATTTATTGCAATTGGAACGTGTGACCAGAACAATTTATTTTCAAGGTTAAACATAGATTCACGTTGCTTTTCGAATTCTTGTTGTAGTTATTACTAGATAGCTTAATTGTTAACATTGTAACTGATATATTGCATTAGGAATGTCTGACTAGAACCATTTATTTTCAGGGTTAAACGTAGATTCACGTTGCTATTCGAATTCTTGTTGTTGTTATTACTTGATAACTTATTGTTAACATTGTAACTGACTTATTGCAGTCGGAATTCGTGCTGGCATCACGTAGCACCATTATTATCTTTATAACTGATTGCAGAAAGAAGGTTTTAACGATATAACTCTTTATCACTAGGCTCGCGTTACTGGAGACTCACAGAGAAGGGCGTGGACAGCGGGTACCCGAAGTCTATCTCTGAAGACTGGGACGGACTTCCCTCGAACATCGACGCTGCCTTTACCTGGACCAACGGCAAGACGTACTTCTTCAGGGTAAGAAGATGCTGGTGTGATCTGTAGTCGAAGCGAAAATATTGAATGTTTATTTTTTTCGAATAGGGAGACATTGCATGTACGTATATGCATACATACATACATGTATATATATATATATATATATATATATATATATATATATATATATATATATATATATATATATATATATATATATATGTATATATGTATGTATATATATATTAAATATATTTTTGGGGGGTAACGGGGTAAATTCTGTTTATATTAACCACGTATATTTAGACTATTCTTCAAATTAGATGTGTTTATTTACGTATATATTATCACGGCGAATATAACGTGAATGCAATATATTTGCTCAACAAAATAAAACATAAAACCATGTTCACAAAGACGATATAAAACAAACCCACAGTCATAAAGGAACCAATAACCTGCAGAACTTTATAATTTCCTCTATCGCTGTGGCAACGACATCGCATGAACCCCCATTAACGCAAAACACATTCCGCTGAGGGGTAACGGCCCTAAACAAACCCTTTGCATTTCTCAGGGTGGCGAATACTGGCGCTTCTCCGACCTGACCATGGACGCCGACTACCCGAAGCAGATCAGCAAGGGCTTCTCTGGCATTCCCGACGACATTGACGCAGCTTTCGTCTGGTCAGGAAACGGAAAGATCTATTTCTTCAAGGTAATTGGCGGTGGTTGGGAGGTGATGAGTTAGGGATTGGGTCGTTTGAAGGGGTTGATAGCATCGATTGATTAGTTGTAGTGTTTTTTTTTCTGTTGTAATCTTTTGATTTGATATTGACGATTAATTCAGTTGTTTAATGTTTTGTTTATTTGTTTTCATGTATATCATGTGATGTCACGTTAAAATCAATGAATAATTTCTATTACAAAGATAAAAAATAATACCCCTTTACGTTACTGAACATATTTTAATTCATCAATAACATCATTCCAATTTCTCTCCCCAGGGTTCAAAGTACTGGCGTTTTGACCCCACTCAGCGACCCCCAGTGAAGGAGAGCTACCCCAAGCCCATTTCCAACTGGGAGGGTCTGCCCAACTCTATCGACGACGCCCTTCAGTATTCCAACGGCTACACGTACTTCTTCAAGGTAAGGCGTGAGAGAGAGAGAATTCGATTGACAACGCTTTCTTTTGTTTATTTAGGTGTAGTTTGGGTGTATGTTGGGATTTTTTTTTTCAAGATGTATGGTTTCATTGATTATGTTCTTCTCTTCTGTGTGTTTCCGGTGTTCCTTTATTATTCATATAATGCTGATGAAGATCAGAAATGAGATGTATTGGAAACGTATCTAGAACCAACACACACAAATAAACACAATTAACCTTACATATTCCCACGAATTACATTTGCTTCAAACTACCCCAACAGTTTTTCAATCCGCGAGTGAATTACAATAGTAAATATCAATTCAAATCTTTCCAGGACGGTAACTACTGGCGATTCAACGATCGGCGATTCAAGATCGACTCAGGAGACCCCGCTTTCCCGCGTCCTGCTGGCTACTGGTGGTTCGGCTGCCCCGCCTCCGGCTCCCAGGTTCGTTCTTCGCTCTTGTGTCGAATTTTGAGTTATGTTAGTTTCCCTGTGTCATTTCAGGTGTTTTCTCATATATACTGGATTTTTTTTAGGTTTGTTTGTTTTTATTTCTTTTCTGCATAGGAAATATTCGTTGTCTTTTGTATGCCATTTCACTTGTATACATGTACTCAGTCTTGTTCATATATTAATAAGGAAAAGTCACACGCCTGATCAGGTTTCTGTTCATAATGAATCCTATCAAGACCCCGTACGTGTTGAAGGAGGTTGTTACAGTGTGTATTTCCTAACAGATGGACGCCACTCAAACCGGGACCACAGACCCCTTGGCCGACGAAGCCCACGATGACACTTTCGATGCTGGTAAGTGTTGGTGAATCGTGTGTAAGATTTTGCAAAGAAACAGCTTGTCAGGGTTAAGGAATACGCTATATGCATATATAAATATGTACGTATATATAATGTATGTATATATATATTCACATACATAAGTACTGGGTGTATATGTGTATGTTTATGTATATGTGCATGTATATGTATGTGTGTGTTTAATGCTAATTTGATTATTGCATTGTCGGCAACTGAGGTCAACTTTGACTCGGATTTAACATGTTCTATAATTATGATTAATTAAATTTCATCAACACCGCATGTCTTCAAATCCCCGTGACCTCATATATGGCAATCTAATCAAGTTTATCCTTTCATGCTAAAGTGAGGCTTGGTAGGTAGAAATACAGTAGGGTTTCCAGTGTGCTTATTGAATTCTAATTGTATTTTCATACATGTTCCTAATCTTTATATAAGCATCTTCTTTGTCATGGAAAAAGACTGCAAATTACTTTTATTAATGGTGCATTGTCTAGTACTTTTTTCATTGGCCTGAAATTTCAACATTCTTATATTGTGAAGCATGTTTATGTTGCATGTGTAGAGCGGTTGATTATTTTCCCTTGTATTTTCCCTGTTTTTCAATCTCTTTTTATCCGCTGCAAGTCTTTCGTAATAAGATTTATCGATAATAGAAATAAACTAAGCACTTGTCAGAGTATATTTATTAAAAAATCCGACTGTAAATAAACAATTTACATTTGTAAAAATTGAAGTATTATAGTGATTATACGAATAGTTGCATTTACACCTGTCATGAACAAGGCTTCACTACACAAGAGAATCAACAAGCTAACTTTTTTGTGTGTTTTCTTTTTTATTTATTAACAATCTTGTTGCCATGCTTACTCGTTACTGTTTTATTTTCAAGCTATCTTTCGTGATTTATTTTTATAGAGAAGATACCCATATATTTCCTCGTAACTCTTTTAATCTTTTTATATACCTCTGGTTTCACAATATTTCATGATTGTGACGATAGAAACACAGAATATACTTTATTCATCACAATAATACAACTGTACATAGAGAACATGACCTCGAACATATAACTTTTGTCTTCTACTACTTTGAATTCCGTGTGTTTTCTTTTAGTCTTAAAAATATATCCACACTGCTACGACACGCAAGTAATTCGGGAAAGACAAAGAAACTGGATTCATTTTGATTTGTGTTAGTCTTGTGTTTCTCTGGTGCTCAAGTTGATAAACGTGTACCCTGTGTATGGGTTATAAATTGCAGGTTGTGTTTCGCTTTCAATAATTGTCATTTTTGTTCTGTCTCCAGTCAAGATGGATCCAGTGATTCCCGAAGTAAATGTGGAAATACAGTCGTAACTTTCTATTATCTAATAATGATACAGCTACTCTCAGTATTAAAGACAGTGATAGTCATAGTAATAGTGATAATAATAGTAGCAATAATAATGATAATAATAACAATAATGATAAAAATAGCAGTAATGATAATATGTATACAGAAGATAGAATTGAAGGGAAACCAATTTCTACTAACGCATAGTTAAACATTTGCCCTTTCCTGCATGTTATTCCTCCCTCGCCTCCTGTGGCCGCGTCCCTCCGTCTCCCCCTTTGGCTAATTTGAACGCAAAGTAGATGGCGCTGTGGTGACTATATCTTCTGTATGGTAGTTTCAGGCTAAAGGGGCAGCATCGCTAACTACCACGAGTGAACAACCCACTTGTGGTACTGAACCGCCGCTGCCTTAATAAAAATAACTGCATTGGACGTGGCGATGAGTGGACATGGCCTCAAAACACCACCCTAAGAGGCTGCGTTCGTCTCGTCGACCGCTTCTTGCTAACGCTCCTTTGCTCCTCCCGCTGCTGCTACTCGCCTATTTTGCTTCACCTCATGTGATGTTTGTGGCCGTGGACGTTAGCGATCATGGGCTGATTTTTTTTTTTTTTTCTATGTATGGAATGTGCTGATGGGGAAAAGTTACTGCTCTTGTGTTTACATTTGGTTTGTTAATGTGAGTCATTATAAAGGTGACTATGTATGTACTTGTATATATATGTGTATATATATGTATACATTTATATATACACATATATGAGTAAACAGAAAAAAGAATACATAAATGTGATTATTTTTTAAAAAGGGTGCTATAAACACCTTCCTGAGCTTTGGATCCCCCTGTTTTCACCGTGACTACCTCTCCCCAGACGGCTCAGAGGACTATATAGACAGCAACAATTGGCTGACCCCACGTGTCGCGGGCTCAAGGAGTGTTGGCTACAGGCTAAACGGCGCCCCCTCGAACACCTTGGCGCTCTCGGCTGCACTCACTTTCACTCTTGTCTTTGTCCTTCAGTCGCTCCGCTGGATGTGATCGGAGTGGTTCTTGGCTACTGTGAAGTGTCGTCCAAAAGACAGTTGTTGTTGTTCTCTTTTTTAAATCTTCTCTGAAGTAGTGATCTAGGATGAAAATGCAATAATTATGATTTTTTAAACAATTTTTTTTGTAAATATATACATGTACACACACACACACACACACACACACACACACACACACACACACACACACACACACACACACACACACACACACACACACACACACACACACACACACACACTCACATCCAGAATGAGTATTAGGCTATGGATTATGAAAATGATCTCCATTGATCTGCTCATCAACTCTTAATGTCTTGAAAACAATATCTATCTCATAATGTTGTTGAAACCCATTTTACTTATATCGTTACATGTCCTGTAAGGCTGATTACTTAGCATCCAGACATACATTACATATATATGAGCTATATTTGCATGTAATACTAATATGAGCGACATGATATAGTGCAGTTAGGGCTCTGACACGCTCTCACGTGTACTAGAATGGATCTGTTTGAAGAAATGACATGAATTATTGTTGTTAACATATTAAAGACTTGACAATATTACACTTTACTTCGATTTTTTCGTTTTGGATCATGTAAAATTTAATAGCAAGTCTAGAATATATTTCCTAATATATATGTTGTTCTCTATCACTACACATGCAAATATTCAACGAAGTACCTTAAATCTATTATGTGAAATGATCATAGACTCGCATTTAGTCACATCATATTCACTAGATACATTTTACAGACAAAATACTTCAGTGGTCAGTTCATTCTGTTGGTCATAATATGACTGTATTAAGAATTGCAGTATAATTTAAGTTTCTCTGAGTTTCGTCTGCATTTTGACCTGTTGTGAATTGAAGGAAAAAGAACAGGTTTTTCTTCTGTAGTTTGTAAGATCCAAAAAAGGCATTATGTTTGTTATACTAAGACTTTCTATTGCTAGTAGTCTTAGAAGTATAAATCATGTTTTAGAATTCTGGTGTAAATATTTGTACAAAGCTGAGAGAGTGATATTCTTCAGTGTGAATTAAATATATGCGATTAACACAGTTCTTTTGTTATTTATATTCCTACCAAAGAATATTCCATTATCTCATTTTCTTCTTGAATAAAGAATAAGGAAAATATGGTATTTATTTGATAACCTTTTTAGGAATGTGCCGTGAACTTTAACGACATTTTCTTTATTGACAGAATCACCAAAATTAGTCGTTTTATGTACCCCCATTTCTTTCTTTGGCTTTTCTTTCTAGATTTTTTTCTTTCCTTCAAGCCAGTGAATTCCTTAACATTTTACCTCAAAGAGTTTTCTCTTTTCGTATTCACCCTCTTATTATTAGACACACAAATAAACCTAACGTCTCTTGCTCTCTCTCTCTCTCTCTCTCTCTCTCTCTCTCTCTCTCTCTCTCTCTCTCTCTCTCTCTCTCTCTCTCTCTCTCTCTCTCTCTCTCTCTCTCTCTCTCTCTCTTATTTATCTATCTATCTGTGTTATCCGTCTATCTTACTCTATCTCTGTCTATTCATTCACTGATGTTACCATAATGCTTACTTTTCTTATTTTTCGATATTTCACATTTACTGCTAGGTTTGAGAAGCCAGACCGTGAACGAGAAACTGAGGGCCAAATGCAGTCTAAGGGAATTCTTGTCCTTGGACCTGTAGCCCTTGTGTGCTTGTGTGAAAGGAAGATTTACACATATGGGAAAATAGACTTTATGTATATTTTCTTTTCACTATTAGTTATAAATCTGAGTGCGGATGTAACATGTAATGAAGAAAGAATGTAAAGGTTTCGTATGAGTAAATGTAGGCATGAAGACAGGAATATCGCTAACATTTGATAAACCGAATGCCCTCCACAAATGTATTTGTAATAGTAACATTCGAGTCAATGAATTAGTCTTGAAGGCGATGGTGGGCATGAGACACAGAATTGTTAAGGCGATACCGATACATCGATGCTTAAAATGGACTCTTCAGCCTAAGGCTACCATACATTGATTCTTCGTAGATAGTTAAAGCGATACCGATACCAATACATGTGTCGCTGATGCATTAGAATAAATTTTCCAAACTAATATGGAAATTGCACTGCAGACAATAATTGCATCTGAAACATGTTCTTCATGTGTGGATATTTATATCTAATATAGATTATCAAGGAATTACACTTGCAACTATCAGTTGCGTTCATGGCACTCAGGGAACATATCAAGAGACAGTCACGTAAATGCATCGATGTATCAATATTTCGTTGCATTTTGAGAAAAACACCTTAGCAATGGCGAATAACAATACTTTCATCGAGTAGCGAAGGCGATGCCGATACCAGTGCAAAAGTATCGATCGGTGCGTTTCGCCGGAACATGTATCGTCATACTGTCCATCTCCGATTGCAGAGGGCTTTCAAGACCAAAAATTTATGTCTTTGTAATGCATTAAATATATATCAACAGAATACTACAAATACAAACCGTTTAAATTTCAACTCGCATTGTAGTTTCAAAAGTGTCTCAAACTTTCCCACAATTTTCTTGTCTTGCTCTTTTACCTAAAAGGCGTAACGTTATCAGCCCTTATTTCCATTTTAAAACCATCATTTCCGTAATTACCAGTTGATGTTTTTCTGTTGCGCTTCTGGATATTTTATTTTGGCCAGGATCCAATATTGTTTATTCTAAAGCGATAATAACGTGATCTTATTTAGTCCTTGCAGTGGCCGGGCAGCTTGCCGATGGCAGCCGTTACTTACATTTGATAAGAAGAAAAACGTTGCATTTTTCAGAATGATATTATCCTAAAGAACTAAATACGACCTTTGATGGTGAAACATGATAAAAGTGTTTTCTATAAAAAAATGGTAATTTGACGAAACGATATCCTGTCATGTGTGCAGCGTTCTCATAAACGCATACAGTAAACCGTGTTATTTTGTTTTTTTTTTCTAAATCTTA
>NC_091587.1:13431599-13436599 GCF_042767895.1 Penaeus vannamei | reverse complement strand
TTTATCCGCTTACTACTCATTTATCTGCGGCTTTAAGGGAAACTATTTGCATTCTGTCACCTGCATACATGGTCAGCTAAATATGGACGCTCTAAATAGTGAATATTCTTTCTCTCTGTGACCGTCGCTGATGGATCCTGAAGTGGGTGGCAACGCTGTCGGCGCCTGTCTTGGTTAGTGATTCCTAACTCTTCCTTTGTTAATGACTTTCTCGGCTGGATACATATCCGTTATTTATCCCCTTACTCAGTAGGAGAAAATATAGGTGCCATAAAATGCATAGCAAATAAGCAAAGTCTTTATTATTCAAATTTCGTTTATGATGATATTTTGATGGACGAAATATATTTACTGACCTCTTGACTTAGAAAATAAATCGGGCACAAATACCAGAAACTTATCAGTGAAATCTCTATTGTTCCATCTGAAACAAGTAGTTTACTAATCTAGCGCAACTGTGTGAAATAATAAATAAATTGATATTGAAATAAATGATGTGTAAAGAAAAGTAAGTCCGTAAACTGTTCGGGAAATTCCGTCGCATTACCACGCCATATTGATGTGGATTTACCCCCGCAGTGTGGAATCCCCCCCCCCCCCCCAGGGAATAGATATACCCCTTGACTTGGTTATCCTGACATCGCTTGTTGTTGCCTCGGCAACAAGCGTTATTTCCGCAGAATTTGCAGCTTAGGGATGCTTTTCAGTAGGCGGCGGCGATGATGCTGACTAGTCAAAATATTCAGACTTCCAATGTCAGATTCGGACGTTCTCCCTCAATGAACCGCAAGTTTGATTAGCTAATACACAAGATTTATCCCTGGGCCACGCGTATAATCATCCACCCTAATACATTTTCCACAATGCGCATAGCATTCCATTCATTAGGAAATCGTCGATTGCTTCGTGTTATGAACTTATGCAAAGTTAATGTAGGATACCGTGCGTTTATCCTGTGGCGGTTAAAAACGGTTAAAAGCAAGGTTTGTCATGGCTGAAAGGCCTTGGGAAGGATGTGACCTTGATCCGAAAAAGCTAGAAAGCCCTTGCAGAGGCTCTTGAGAGGGAGCCGGGCCACTTTCAACTTTCCAAGGAGGCCTCCGAATTAGTTTAAATATTTATGCAAAACTATAGTGGGATTATATATATATTTAGAGCACTATACGTTTTATATCATAGTTTTCTTTTTTATTGAAGTATACTGTGGTTGGAAATATGTGTCTTAAGTCAAAGTAATTAGTGAAGAATAATTTGCAAGAAAGAAACCCATCATACGTCAATAGCATTTGTGAAAAGGAAGCCATTATTTGACACGAACGCAATTTCCCGGGATTCATTAATGCATATCACTGTTCATATGAACTGTCAGTTATACGTTCTCTATAATTTTTCAACCCACACACTGGCCTAGGATGTCAAGCGACAAGTCAAATCCGAGTTGTTGGTTTACCTATCAATCTGAATAACTCTGATAAAATAAATTAATCAGTGAGATTAATATATTTACATCTACTTTAGTGTATCTCACGACCAATCATTACATTATTTGCAACTTATGACCTCAAAACATATCTGAGATTGTTTTTAAGCTCGTTGTCCACGCCATTAGATTCGAGGATGGCTCGGTCCGAAGGAAGTTCTCGGGCCTGCTTGGTCGCTTTTAATGGCATCGCATAGGTTGTTCCCGGGAAAGTCTTGATAAGACGTTAGAGTTTAGATTTTGGACTTTAGATTTATGGATGAGGTCGCGTGACAAAGTCCATTAGGAGCTTTGTAGACTAAAGTCTCAAACAAATATTAGAAATAGCGCTAATGTTAAGGGCAATTAAAATAATTGACAACGCCCATGATAATGGAAATGGTAATAACAGAGACACTGACAGTGATAGAGATAATGAAATGGTTCTACCCATTCCAGTCGCTTTGTGGATAATCATAGATGAATAAGAATACTGTGAAAGCTTCCCAGGTCAATTTTCCCTTAGATCTTCCCTCTTCGAACTCGCCAGATTCCCTTTTGGATCCTACGAGCTGGGCCCGATTTGAGAAGCGGGAGAAATTGGAGGTGGAAACTATATTCGTAGTTTTATATTAGCGAGAGCCACAGTACAGAATTTCAATAACAGATAGTTTTGGCTTTACAGATTCTTCTTGAGATCTACACTTGGTTATCATATCCTTCCCCACGCCACCTTCCTCACTCATTCGTTCGGCTGGTCAGCATGATGATGATGAAGGTTTTTGATGTGATTTAAGTGTGCCATGAATGGTCACCATTGGCGCGGCAGATCATTTCGTATAATAATACATTCATAAGCAAAAAAAAAATCGATTGCTATGTTTTGCAGTGAATAAATGTTTCCTGTTCATCTATCATTACATTACTTGCAACTGTTGAAAATGCTGGCTGATACAGTAATTACATTTGTTTATACTTTTTCAGTCAGTTGTTTTAGGTAGTACTCGTTTTTGTTTCTAACCTCAGAACTTTTTAACTCTGGAATTTTAATTTTCTATATAGGTAAACAAATAAATAATCCTGCAAAATATGTAACATCAATATACGTTTCAATCAATACGGCTGACGCGGACGGGGTCGCATAGTCGCATCAACCCTTTGATTCCAGCCATTTAAGGCGAGCTGCCCAAACTACGACTTCCTCGGTCGACCCACGGGCCTTCTCCACGCAGGATTTTCTCGTGAACCCGATGGACAGAGTCATCCACTGAGAAACGAGCTAGGTGCCCGTATAGCCCGCGTTGGCGATCACGGATTATGCAAATAACAGGCCCCATGCCAGTCTCACGGTGTAGTCGTCGGTTGGACACATGGTCCTGTCAACTGTACCTCATGATCCGGCATACGGACTTCTTACAAAGGACATCGAGAAGCTACTCCAGGGCACTAGAAAGCGCCCAGGTTTCACTGCCATTAATCAAAACTGGCAGTATCAAGACGTTGAAGACAAGTAACTCCATTCTTCTGCATAGATATCGGCATCTCCAAATGCTCTGGGTGACTGAGTTCATGGCTTCTGCTGCCAGACCAATGCGTCTACTGGTCTGACAACCTAGAGAACATGGACTGCACTGCCAAGGCATGTAAAGTTCTCCGTGACTTCAGCATCCTCGCCGCAAGGATGTATCGACAGAACAGGTTCCCGCTAATAGGCCCCCGAAACCCTAGATCTTGGTCTTGGTCCAGGAGACCTGTAAGCCCTGGGGCTTCGCCTCATTGCCGAATGTATCAAGAGTCGCAACTAGAGATTCCAGAAATTCAGATAGAATTGCAACATCGGCAAAACCAAGATCCCTGACTTTGATATTGTCCACTTTTGCTCCAGGATGACTGGATTGTAGCACTGCTCATTAACCAGTCCATGCACTATACGTAGACGAAGAACAAATAGCCAAAAAAGACATCTTAAGTCATTAAAACCCACTGCCACCAATGCAGGAGTTAAACAACTGGCCTTTTCACCTCCAAGAATATAATTAATGCCCGATATCCGGTACCAACTAATAAAGGAGAGTTTGAGGCAATGTCTAAAGGTCACTTCGCTTCAGCTAAGGCATAGAAGGGCAGAGGTGTAGTGGGCAAGATAATGGCCAGGGCTAAACATAGTAGCCTTATATGGCCTTGTATTGGGTACAGATAACATGGGATGCATGAAGGTCGCTCACCAATGCCGCACTCACCATGTTGGCACTCCCTGAGAACACACCTGTCAATATCACATTTACAAAGGCACTCACCTATGTTGCAGTCACCAAGGACGCACCCACCAGTGTCACATTCACCGATGTTGCACTCTCAAAAGACACACTCACCAGAATAGCACTCACCATGATGAACTAATCAAGGACACACTCAGGATCACTCAGTTGTCCTTTCATATATTCAAGAACAGAGAAATACACGTACTTTTGGACTCAAACATACTTTTTCTAGCTCTCCAAAGTATGTCATACACATTATGCAGTTGCCTTATCCGTGTTGTAAGTCATGATACAACATATTTCTGATTTCAGAGAAAATATGAAATTTTTGATTCCAAAGTAACAGGCAACAGCATCATTATTAGTATTATTGTTTGTCAATGAAAGTAAATATAACCTAATATGTTTTTCTCATGAAAAAAATAGAACTCAAGCTATTGTTTCCAAAGTCATATAATAACTCTCATCTGCAGACAATTATTTTTTCATTTCATGTCCAAACTGATGAAGAAAATCATTTCTTCATTTTCTCTTAGCACTGATGAAGGACTGTGACTGAAAACCAATAATTAAAAACGTCCAACCTTTAATCAACAGTAAAAAAGTTACACCATATACATTCATAAATACTATACTGTACATTATATTACTATATATTCATAGTTTTGCATAGTGTACACTTTACAACTGTGATAGAAGCAGTCAATAAAACCATACATTTTGAATGCCGAGACAGTAATCAATTAAAATAAAAAATAATTTATCATTAACAAAAAGAATATTTACAGGTTAAATTGACTGATCATATCATATAGATCACATTTGTGACACTTGAATGCACACGATAAAACCTTGCTCAAACTCCGAAAATTGCAGTTATTAAAAATATACAATTGGTGATAACTCATCAGAAAAGGGAAAATAAAGGAAAGGAATTGTACTTTAATTATTGGCAGACACAATCTTCCAAATATGGGCTAAAAATACACTTATAAAGGAAAAAAAGAGAGATGAGAGAAAAAGAGCAAGGGAGAGAGAGAACATGGATGAGGGCATTAAAAGACCATAAAAGAAATTTATCAATGATGCATGCTTTAAAAAGAAAGAAAGAGAAGAGATTAAAATCATTCACTTTTTTAAAATATGATAAATAATGTGGAAAAAAATCCAATTTCACTCCCATTTTGAGCCACACCATGCAAAAAAATGCCTCTATAAAAATTCAAGAAATACTTGTGTCTTTTTATTTCTTCAAATAAATTTCACATCCACCTTCTATC
>NC_091587.1:13419099-13426599 GCF_042767895.1 Penaeus vannamei | reverse complement strand
TCTGTACGTAAATGGTATTGGTGGAAGACATGATCCTATGCAGTTTTGGGGAATTCTCGTTCAATCAATAACTACTCAAAATTCCAATTTATGAGGGTGGGGGGTTCAGCAGAAGAGACAACAACTAAAGAAACAAAAGGAAAAAAGCAAAGCAAAGACAAATTTTTAAAACCTGACTCATTCACTTTGGTCTTTATCACATAACCATATATTTCTCAGCCCTTAATTACCTTGATTCTGGTTCTAAGGTCAGAGCAATCCATTCAGGGGCTTTCATGGCAGCCCTCTGCTGGATGCTGGGAGAGACTGCCACCATGTTGGCACGTCTCGTTAAACGCAGCATCATTGATTCCACACGATACTGTAATCAGAGCAGCATTAGCTATGGGAGCATTACAGTTACTGAAAATCTGACCAGAGTAATGGTATGAATTCATTCAGCTGATTATACAATTTATCATTTACATGCATATATGAAAATACATTTACATACTTCCCATATACATACTTTTTTAATAATTTTGACAAAAACAAAATAAGGGAACTAACCTGTGATCCACGAGCCAATACATCATAGAACTGAATTCCAAACAATCTTGCCAGTTCTGCTGTTCGGTGAATAAGATCTAACCGGTGTAGCAGTTCTATTGTGAGACTACAGCGATTCAGATAGTGCTCCAGGGTGCGCCATCTACAAAAATTAAAAAATAAAATAAGACTAATAAATAAATAAACAAAAATAAATGAGAAAAAAAAGGCTGCGTCTCTATACGCAATGTCTAAATGTAATCATATCTATCAATCTATGCATTCATATTTATAACATTTAGTGATTTATCTATACACATGGTATGCAAGGATTTCTTGTGCATCTGATGGTTGAAGGGACGGGTACAGACAGAGTTGGGGTGGAGTGAAGGAGTGGAAGGTTAGTGAGGAAAGCATGAACTAAATCCATACATATTAACGTAATCTGTCTGTTTTATCCTACTCTGATAGATTACACTCCTCACTCTTTAGACAATACTCATGTATAACTACATACACAGATATCTTGAATAATGAGTGTGTAACAGACTAATCCTACCTACTGCGCAAATAGTATTTCTGGTCTTAAAGAAATTAATCTTTTGCTTTATCATTTTCCCACATCAAAATCAAATAAAGCCTACAAATACTTGCATAGCAAAAAGTTTAATCTATAATGTTAGGGGCTAATGGCATATCACTAACACAAAAGAGGTAAAAAAAAAAATTAATACATCCATTAAAAATGAATCATAAATAGCAGGTATAGACTACCTCACCTTGTTGTATCCTCTGACCACCACCTCCTCAGAGAGTCATGAGGAAACGAGGGAATTCTGGTGTGAAGAACATGGTATGCCACGTTGTCTAGAGTGTAGCTCTGAAGCGCCACCTGGGAAAGAACATCAAGCGATAAAATGATAAAGAGAAGTTATAAATACGCATGCAAAAAAAGAAATGACAAATACAATAGAAGCAAAAGAAATATCAAAATACTATTAGTATAACAAACAGCATAAAATGTGGTTAAAAGGGAATTTTCCAAAGAGACCCTAAATAACAAAACAAAACAAAATTGAACCAAATAAAGTTTTAAAATACACACACACAAAAAAAAAATCTAATCTAAAACCACACATAAAAGGCAATTATAGATACATAAAGAAAATATTTAATAAAAAATTATTAATGAATCATTTTTTTGAAAAATTACTTGCTTCATAACTCACCTCTGCCCTCATTAATCTCCACACGTTAAGGACAATCCTGCCAGTGACATGGATCTGTGACGTGTGGTCAGCACCATACTCGTCTAGGTCTTCAGCATAGTGACTGGAGCTACCCTCAGGAACGCGAGAGAGCTGCGAGATGATTTCCAACTTCAAAGCTGTTCCTCGCTCGAGCAAGTAACCCCAAGATGACATCTGTACCTGTGTGAGAGCAAGCTTTGTTTTAAAAGGACAATATCACTCTGTATGACAAATTGGCATGTACACTAATATAAAAAAGGAGAAAGAACTAGTCCCAATAAAAAAATAAATAAATAAAACTTTTTAATGTGTTTTGGAGCAAATACCTTACATCTCCTCCAATCATTCAACAGTACAATCATAATGTCATACAGCAAACACCATAAAAAATAACAAATAAACAAATAATGAGAAAATAGTAATAATAATTACCTCATATCCAACTAACATATCTGGATCCCACGTGGTAACCAACTTGATGACTTCTTTAAATATTTCAATCTCACTATCAACATGAAGTACAGAGAGGTCAGTGATGCCACACCGTGTGATCAGGTCACAGCCTCCACTGCTTACTACCAGAGCACCTGTAATGATGGAGATTATTCATAATTACACTAAAGTAGGTAAGAACTACATATATGTCTTAGATATGAAATAAAATAAGAAGTACACAAAACCACATATATAAATACATACATATGAACTGACAAATAGATAAATATAAAGGAAGTCATAGCCCAATTAATGCTTCAACAAATGTATTATTCTCTTATGAAAAAGGCACCACCCACCTTTCAATTTCTGCGGAGTTGGGTGGTCGTCCGGAACATCCTGGATGATGGTGAACAAGACAGCTGAAATAGGGTCAAGCTGTGGGTCAGGTAGCAGTCCGGGCCTTGTGGTGACGTGGCACTCTAGGCACATTACTGTGAGGAACTCGTGCTGAAATCATGAAACGCACTCTTTATTCTTTTCCTTCTATCTGGGATTATGTGCATACTGCTTGCCTACATTTTTGTCTCTCTATTTATGCATCTATTATTTCTCAAACTGTCTACCTGCTAATGTGTATACAAAGACACAAAAGCACACAGATAAAAATTTACACAACTAAATATATATACACGTACACCCATATCCACAAAGATCACACAATACAGACACATATCTCCTTTCTAATACAAATGCTCATTCAAAAAACAAAAACCATCGCATTTTCTCCCTAATCACAAACTCAGTATATGTAGACATATACATATAGACACACATACACATATAAACACTTTTACACATATACATACATTTTTTTTTTTTTTTTTTTTTTTTTGCTCTTTTCTCTTCTGATTTTTCTCTTTCTCTCTTTTTATCTTTCCTTTTTCTGTTTCACTCTCTCTCACTCACTCACTCACTCACTCACTCACTCACTCACTCACTCACTCACACGCACACACACACACAAAAAGGGGGGAATGCACAGGCACATGCACCCCTAATGTACACCCTCATGCACAGATATAGACACGTACATGTTCACCCATATGCACACAAATATGCAAAAGTGCACTCAAGTACAACTATGTACACAGAAACACTCACAACTTCATGCAAGCACACTATGAATTAAAAAAAAAAATCAATTGAACCTAATAACATGAAAGAAAAACATAAAAAAGCTTATGAAAATTGATATGATACCAATAATGTTGAAAACACCTTTGAATCACTATCATTACCTTTTCAAAAAAAAAAAAAATAATAATAATAATAATGATAATAATAATAACAATAATAATAATAATAATAATGATACTTAATAATAATGATTGATAATGATAATGGTGATGATGATAACAATAATAACAATAACAATAACAATAATAATAATAATAATAATAATATTAATATTAATATTAATATTAATAATAATAATAATAATAATAATAATAATAATAATAATAATAATAATAATAATAATAATAATAATAATAATAATAATAATAATAATAATAATAATAATAATAACTAATGCAATAACAAACAACCATTTCATTAAAATCCAACAATAAAATGGTGCTAAAAATGATAATAAATATGAGCACCTTAAGAACATTCATTGCAAGAACACCACATCAACACAAAACATTTAAATGGGAAGTTGACAACATCATAAGCAAGACGACATTTCTTTGACAAACTGAACACTGCTCAAGATATCTGGGGACAAGGAGGAGGAGGAGGTGGAGGAGGTGGAGAAGGTTTAAGAGGTGGAGGTGGAGGTGGAGGAGATGGAGGTGAGGTGGAAGAGGAGGAGGAGGAGGAGGTGGAGGAGGAGGTGAAGGAAGGGGAGGAAGAGGAGGAGGTGAAGGGGGGGAGGGGGGAGGAGAAGGAGAAGGAGAAGGAGAAGAAGGAGAAGGAGGAGGAGGAGGAGGGGGGAGGAGAAGGGGGAGGGGGGAGGGGGGAGGAGAAGGAGGAGGGGGAAGGGGGGAAGAGGGGGGAAGAGGGGGGAAGAGGGGGGGAAGAGGGGGGAGGAGGAGGAGGAGGAGGAGGAGGACGATGAGGAGAAGGAGGATGAGGAGCAGGAGGAAGAGGAGGAAAAAGAAGAAGAGGTAAAGGGAGGAAAAAGAGGAAGAGGAGGAGGAGATGGAGGAGGAGGAGGAGGAGGAAGAGGAGGTGGTGGAGGAGGAGAAGGAGGGGGAGGGGGAGGAGTTGCAGGAGGAGGTAGAGGAGGAGGAGCAGGTGAAGGAGGAGCAGGTGAAGGAAGAGGAGGAGGAGGAGGTGAAGGGGGGAGGGGGGGAGGAGGAGGTAAAAGAGCAGATGGAAGTGGAGGAATAGGAGGGGGAAGGGGGGAACGGGGAAGGGGGAAAGAGGAGGAGGAGGAGGAGGAGGAGGAGGAGGAGGAGGAGGAGGAGGAGGAGGAGGAGGAGGAGGAGGAGGAGGAGGAGGAGGAGGAGGAGGAGGTGATGGAGGAGGAGGAGGAGAGGAGGGGAGTAGGAGGAGGAGGTAGAGGAAGAGGAGGAAGAAGAAGAGGAGGAGGAGGGGGAGGGGGAGGAGGAGGAGGAGGAGGAGGAGGAGGAGGAGGAGGAGGAGGAGGAGGAGTAGGAGGAGGTGGAAAAGGAGGAGGAGGTGGATGAAAAGGAGGAGAAGGAGGAGAAAAAAAAATAGTATTAAGCAACCCACAAATGTGTGATCTAATGCCATTATAAATAAGGGTGTGATTGCCATAACTCCATAAAGGAGCTTCTTGTTTGTATGGATTAATGGATAGATGGATGGGTGGATGGATGGATGGATGGATGGATGGATGGATGGATGGATGGATGGATGGATGGATGGATGGATGGATGGATGGATGGATGGATGGATGGATGGATGGATGGATGGATAGATAGATGATGGATGGGTGGATGATGGATGGATGGGTGGGTGGATGGGTGGATGGATGGATGGTGGATATATGGGTGAATGATAGATGGGTGGATGGATGAATGGTGGATATAAGGGTGGAATGATAAATGAGTGGAAGGATAGATGAGAAAGAAAGATGGGTGGAAGGATAGATGGGTGGAAGGATGGATGGATGGATGAATGGTGGATATAAGGGTGGAATGATAAATGAGTGGAAGGATAGATGAGAAAGAAAGATGGGTGGAAGGATAGATGGGTAGAAGGATGGATGGATGGATGGATGGATGGATGGATGGATGGATGGATGGATGGATGGATGGATGGATGGATGGATGGATGGATGGATGGATGGATGGACGGACGGACGGACGGACGGATGAATGGTGGATATAAGGGTGGAATGATAAATGAGTGGAAGGATAGATGAGAAAGAAAGATGGGTGGAAGGATAGATGGGTGGAAGGATGGATGGACTGAGTGACTGCCTGATAAAGTGATGGATGTGAAATGTTATTGCATAAATCTATTTGTTGGGTAGGGTGGGATGGGGTGGAACAGGGTGGAGTGTTGACATCTGAGGATGTGTGATGTGGTGTAGTGTAATGCAGAGCAACATAGCATGATGCTGAGAGAACCTAATGTGATTTGGTATACGAGTTTGTGCAAATATGAGGCACTGACCATTTCCTTCTCCTCATAGCAAAATAAAAGAGCAAAAAGCCATATACTTTAAAATGGGCTCTTTCGCTTCATTACCAGTCAAAGGTTATATAGCAGGAACAGGAATCCAAGTGCGGTACAGTCACAAGTTTTTGCATAGTCAATGTACTCTAGTCATGTAGAAAAACAACTAAAAAGAGCAAGAATATTACAAGGACACATGTTAATATGAAAAAGACAGAGGAAATATACATTTCAGTTCTTAACAAAATACTAGTCATGTGTCAAGATTTGTTTATGTCCTCAAACGAAAGTAAATTGGCATGATGTCCGAAGTGTGCAAAAGAAAATTACAAGTCTAGAGGTATAACACTAACTACTCAAAACAAAAATTAAAAACAAAAAGGCATGAGGGTGCTAAGAAATATCATAGATTAGTTAATCTTTAGACATCCATTAATAACCCATGTGTGTGTCACACACACACACGTGCACACACACGTGCACACACACGCCCACACACACACGTGCACACACATGCCCACACACACACGCCCACAAACACACGTGCACACACACGCCCACACACACGCACACACACACGCACACACACACGCACATACACACGCACATACACACGCACACACACACACACGCACACCCACACACACGCACGCCCACACACACGCATACACGTGTACACACACACGTGTACACATACACGTACCCACGCACACACGTGTACACACATACACACACACGTGCGCACATGCACACACATGCGTACACACATGCACACACGTGGGCACATGCACACACATGCGTACATACATACGCACACACACACACATGCACACAACACACACACGCATTATATATGCATGTATATGCATATACATGCATATACAGGCATATATCATATATATGCATACATTACATATATGGATATATTACATATATGCATATATTAGATATAAGCATATACATAAAAGAGAAAAGGGAAAGAAAGGAGAAAGGAGAAGAGAGCAGAGAGGAGTGAAAGGAGCAAAGAGGAGATAAGAGACTAAGTGAAGAGTGAAAAGAGAGAAAAAAGAAAGAAGAGATGACAGAAGTGAGAAGAGAGGTGAAGAGGATATGTAAGCGAGAAGTCAGAAGAGAACCAAAGAAAAAAAATAGGAGAGAAGAGAGAAAACAAAAAAAGAGAAAAGAAAAGAAAAAAAGGAAAAAAGAGAAAAGAAAAAAAAAGAAAAAAAGAAAAGAGTAAAGAGAGAAGGGAGAAGACAGAAGAGAAGAAAGGTGATTGTTTGTTTGTGTGTGTGTGAGCATTACTTTGCGTACATGATTGTGTCTTGGTGTGTGCTTGTGAGCTAAGGTTTTGTATGGATGTATGTATGTATAGGCTTGTGTGTGCATGGATGTGTGTGTATGGGTTTACATGTGCATAGATGTAAACGTATATGGGTTTGCGTGCCCATGGGTGTTTCTGTACATGGATTTTTTCTAGCTTTTTCATTTTAGCAATGAATAAATAAGTAAACAAAATTAGTTATTGTTAAAACAATCAAACTTATAGAGGCAAAATATTAAATAAAATTAACTGCCACTGCAGGTAACAATTTCTCCAAACAATACAAATTATTTTTTTTCCAATCTA
>NC_091587.1:13401599-13411599 GCF_042767895.1 Penaeus vannamei | reverse complement strand
TCAACTAATTTAGCAATGCACATAAACATTCTTAACAATAACAGTCACCTGTGATAATGACGCTGGTCCTTCAGAAAAGCTAAGAAACTGCTGGCGAAATTGTGTGTCCATTAGTTGTCTACGAAGACTGGAATCACTGCTAAGCTGACTACCTTGTCTTGCAATCTGTGAATGATCTTACAATTACATTACAGCATCCATTTTTTGCTATGATTCATGCATCATTACAACAAACCTGAAGATATTTACAAACAGCTCAATATTAACTTTCAAGGGATTTAAATAATCAAACAACAAATTACACAGAAACATATAAACTCCCAATACAGATATTATACAACTTTTAATCTTCACTAACTTCTACAACCCTTACCTTTGATGGGACAGATGGAGTAAGTGACACATGAGGCTGAGAACTGTCAATGAAGTCCTCAGTGTCAGAAAGTGAAGGGTCTGCTCTCACCTCTGACATCTGGGGAGATTTGTTCTTCTCTGACTGTTGTGTTCCACCTGGAATGTTAGGGACTCCTTTATAAAGATATCTAGTTTATCTTCATCTTCTGGCTGAAATCCTTAAATTACATTTCACTTATATGGATTGGATATTAAAGCAAGAGTATAAAATGAACAGGACTAGGCCATGACTGTACCTTGAAAGTGATCCCCTTTCTTCATTCCAGGACCTGAAGTTTCACTGGTAGTAGCAAGGGTTGATCCTTCTGGCTGATGTTGCTTTGGTGGCATATTTGCGTCTGTAGCCTCTTGTATTTCCTCTGGAACCAATTCAAGACTACCAAACTTATCCTTCTTTTGACTTCCATCGCGGTCTAGCCTCTGAACACCTAGGTCTGTGTCAGACATTCCTTCAAAAGAAACTCGTCTCCTCTTGGGTTCGGTCGCAACTGTTGTGAGTAGCACATCATTTTCCCATGACACTCTACGTTTCGTGCTCCTCTGGCCTGATACTGCTGACGGATTCTTTCCCACTACAGCACTTTCTTCTGCTGTTCTGGTCTTTCCTATAGGTGTTAGCTGCAGTGATTTAAGGCCTGAGAACTTCTGTGACTGGGGTGTGCTGGTGCTAAATATAACATTTTCTACACACTTTTTGGATAGACTTTTTGTCTTCTCACCAGATGACTCGCTTTGTGTTGTTTCTTTTACAGAGGTCCCTTTATCTGATGAAGAACTACCAACATTATCCTCTGATTTCCTCTGCTTATCTCTTGAAGAAGATGATGGATCATCATCGTTTTCATCATCATCACTTTCATCGCCTTTCCCCTCATTAATTGTCTTAATGATCTTCCTTGCTTTTAGCCACTTTGTCACATCTGCTGGTGATGGTGGAGTTCTCAGTGGCGTTAGTACTGCAGACTTAGCACTACCCTGAGTCTTCATCATACATGGATCATGAACGACTTGTGCCGACACTTCTGAATTTAAAGTATTCAAAAGCAACCTCCAATTATAAAGCCCATCCTCTTGAAAACGGCCCTCAAAGTCACCTAAATCTGATGTCATTGTTGTCTGCAGTTTAAGAACTTTGCCTCCTATTTCCAAACTCTTTGGGGGTACATCAGTTGGATTGCTACAAAATGCAGTTGGATGGACTACTTCAGGAATATCGTAATTTGCTAGGGTGTTCACAATATGTTCATAGGTTGGTGGTGGTGGAACATACACTAGTACTTTTGAACCACCTGAAGCTGCACCGGGCCCAGGCACTTTTGTCTTTAGTTTTCTAGCCCCATTCTTTTTTGAGGATCCACTGCCAGACGGATCCTTCCCTGAGTTTGCATCTTTGTTGCCTTGGCTACTATCACCACCCTCCTGCTCACGATAAAACCCTGGGATAACTTTGTCAATGCTGTGAGTGACTACTAGCTGCTGGTTAGATTGTGGATCCAGTGTTTCCTTGTTAGTGTCCTTAGGTGTTGATGAACCACCAGCTCCATAAGGTATAACTTTAGCTGGCTGTGGGACATATTCCTCTTCTTGCAGTAAATGTTTAGACTTCTCAGAGATATCACTTGGAATGTACTCTGGTGTTGGTTTATCAAGCCCAACTGGGAGGGGACTGTATTCATCCTCTTCAATTATGTTACTGGTTGGTAATGTCAGTGCCTGAGGAATGTACTTGGCTCGTTTTTCACTTGAGATTGCTTTTGGTACATACTGATCGTCATCTTTCTTACCTTTACTTTGGGAATTTGCAGATGTTCGGTTGCTGTTCTTCATATCTTGCTCTCCTTTTGATTTGATGTTCTCTGAGAGCACAGCATTCTGGCTTGATTTTGAAGGATCTTTTTTGGATGAAGAGTCAGACTCTGACAAAGGTACAACTGAACTAACTTTTTTGTGTTTTTCTGATTTTGATGAGTCTTTGAATTTCATTTCTTCCTCTGGTTTGGCTGCTGCAACTCCTGATGGCTGACCTCTTTCTGTACTCATGGTTTCTTTTGAGGCAGGACTTAACAACTTTTTAGATGATTTTACTTCCAAAGATGTCTGAGAACTTGAACTCTCTTTTGCCACAGAGGTCTGGTTGGGCTCCTTGGATGTTTTAACTTCTTTATTGGACTTTTTCAACTGATCTGAGCCTGTTCTTTTAGATGATTTGGAATCTTTGTCTGATAATGGTAACTCTCTAGAGACAGTTTCACTTAAATCCACCTGATATTTTGCTGGCTTGGATGGATCTTTTGATACCATTTTTGATGATTTTCCACTCTCTGATTTCATTTGCTCTTTGGTGTTTGCAGATGCATTTTCTCCCTTGGATACCCCTTTAGATTTTGGTTCACTTTCTGGTCTTCTGGAATCTTTTGAAGATTTTGAGCTGGAATCTGATTTTGATGAGGGTTTTGAATGCTTTGAATGAGCTGTTTTTGACATGTCTCTTGAGGACTTTGGGTCAGAAGCCTTTGGCATCTTTCCATCAACCTCAGACTTAACATTACTTTTTGTGGACTTTAAATTACATTCAGAATTGGACACACTTTTGGATTTTGAGTCAGAGTGAGATTTTGATGCCTCCTTCACACACTTAGAATCACGTTCATCTTTTGAGGGCTTTTTTGAAGTCTGCGAGGATTCATCTGCTCGTGCAGCTTTCTTCGATGGTTCAGGCCTTGTATCTGATTTTCTCTTTGAGGAGCTGTGTCTCGATTCATGTTCTGACCTGGAACTCCCTTTGGATGGTCTGGAATCTTTTTCTGACTTTGATCTTGAGTCTTTTGCTGATTTTGAAGACAGGTCTGATTTTGATTTTGATTTCAATTTTGAATCATGTTCCAATTTTGATGTAGGTTTGGATTTTGAATCTTGTTCTGATTTTGATGATGTCTTAGATTTTGAATCTTGTTCTGATTTTGATGATGGCTTAGATTTTGAATCTTGGTCTATCTTTGATATAGTTTTTAGTGCTTTCAGAACCTGTTCTAAGTCTGAATTCCCTTTAGGAGTCTTCAGGTCCTCAGTATCTGAGTTCTTTGAGGATTTTGAGTCAGACATTTTTGATTCCCCCTTTGAGGTCTTAGAACTATCATCAGATTTTGCCGTTCTTGTAGAATGCGAGTCACACCCAGGCTTCGGCTTTGAATCAGGTTTTGGTGCTGCCAATCCTCCACTGTCACTTCGTTTCTCAGCAGCTGTCTTTGAGGCATTTTCAGGGCTTTTCTTTGAAGATGAACTCTTGGACACAGACATGGGTTTGTACTCAGGCTTTGGGAGAGCTTTTGAAATAGGTTTGGGCTCATACTCAGTTTTTGCACTATCTGTGTTAATTGGTTTTGGAGTGTATTCTGGTTTGTTGGCAACTGCTGATATTGGTTGTGGTTCATACTCAGTCTCTGAAACTGGTTTTGATGTTGACTTTGGCTCATAAGCTGGTTTCAGTGAACTTTTTTGTGAAAATTTTGGATCATATTCTTCGACTGTAGTAATTTTGCTAATTGATTTTGGTTCATACTCTCCTTCTCCATCTACTTCTGGCAGACTGTCTGTGCTATTCAGTGTTCCACGTTTATTCTGGAAGTCAGCACTAGGCTCATATTCCTCATCTTCTTCTTCATCATCACAGAAGGATGAAGATAAATTACCAAAAAGATCTGTTAAAGTTTTTCTTAATTTGGGTTTTGATTTTTTTTGTTGATCTGAGGCTGTTGATGTCTGGTCCCCATCATTCCCAGCTGGAGTTTCTTCGTAAAATAAATCATTAAGGGTCTTCTGAAGCTTCTTATTCTTGTCAGCATATGGTTCAGCCCCCTTTAATTTCTTAGAAATGAGCACAGACTCATCCAGTGTATCTGCAGATTCCGGACAATCTTCTTTCACATCTACGATCTTGTCTTTTGCCTTGCCCTTCTCATCCTCCTCACTCACACTTTCTTTACTATCTGGTTCTTTTGGTACACATCTACTGCTTTCCTTTACCATCTGATCCCATCGGCTCCTCTTTTTGGTAGTGGTTGCACAACTTCGATCTGGCACCGGCTGAACTTTTTCCCCTTTCTCCACCTTGTTAACAACATCCCAGCGGCTCACATGTTTCTTGCTGAGGTCTACTTTACTGGCGTTCCTTGTGATGAGTAAAATTTTGCCTTCTAAACATTCTACATTTGTTTCCCCTTGGTTTTCATCTGCTGTTTTTGCTTTTTCTTTATTGGATATCACTTCTTCTACTGTATCTTTTGGGGTAGTATTCTTGATTTGTGCCTCATTATTCTTAGAGCCTTGTAACTCAGTATGATCATTATTCTCAGTAATTGAATCCTTTACACCAATTTCCCTGCCTGAATTTGCTGTGGTGGCTTCTGTTTGTTCCTTATCATCAACTGTTTTAAGATCATGGTGTTGCACTTTGCCTTCATTTGTTTTGGCACTTTTCTTTTCTTTACCTTCAGATGTTTTGAAACTTTCCTTCTCTTTAACCTCTGATGTTTTGGTACTTTGCTTTTCTTTATTCTCAGATGTTTTGGTACTTGGTCTCTCTTTACCTTCTGTTGCTTTGGTACTTTGCTTTTCTTTAATCTCAGATGTTTTGGTATTTGGCCTATCCTTAACTTCTGATGTTTTGGTACTTGGCTTTTCTTTACCTTCTGATGTTTTGGTACCTGGCCTTTCTTTACCTTCTGATGCTTTGGTACTTTGCTTTCCTTTAACTTCCGATGTTTTGGTACTTTGTTTTTCTTTACCTTCAGATGTTTTGGTAACTGGCTTTTCTTTAACTTCTGATGCTTTGGTACTTTGCTTTTCTTTAACATCTGATAATTTGGTACTTGGCCTCTCTTTAACTTCTGATGTTTTGGTAATATGAATTTTCCCTTCAAGTGTCTTTAGACTATGCTGTTGAATTTTGCTTTCAGATACTTTGACACCATGCTGCTGAACTTTGCCTTCAGAATTTTTAGCACTATGCTTCTGTTCTTTGCCATCAGATGTTTTGACACTTTGCTGTTGGAGTTTGTCTTCTGAGGTATTAGCACTACACTGCTGTTCTTTGTTTTCATGGGATGTGGCACTTTGCTGTTGAACTTTGCTCTCAGCTGCTTTGGGACTATCCTGTTCATTGTTATGCTGCTTTACTTTACCTTCCGATGTTTTGACGCTGTGTTCTTTCTCATCAACAATGACCACACTCTTATTATTTTCTGAAGCAACAATTTCATTACTGCACTCTTTATTTGAGCTTGACGATGCCTGCTTGTTTTCTTTTTGTAGAGGAGCCTTTGAGCTTGGTTTATCTTTCTCTCTGCATCCTTGATTAGTAGTTTTGTGAAGTTTCTTGACTTTCCCCAGGGAATCTTTTTTCACCTTGTGTATTACTTTTTTCTTCTTTTTACTTACAACTTCACTTCGTGTTTCTCCAAATATCTTTGCCAATTCTAGATCAAATGAAGTCTTGCGCTCATCTCTAATTAACCGCTTCTTTGTTGCACTGCCTGGTGACTGGCTAGTGTTTTTTCTTTCAGAGGGAGTGTTCTTTTTTTCAGCTGTTGGAGAGGAATGTTCTTTTTCCCTCTGAAGCTTGTCATCCTTTTTCTTTGATTTCACATTCTCTTTATCTGCACTATTTAATTTTCCTTGCTCTGGTGCAACTTTCTTTACTTGATCATCAAAAGTGACTGATTTAGATTTTTCCCTCGGAGGAGTCAACTTTTCAGGTGACTTTGTCCCTGTATCAGGCTTTGGCAGAACTCTTTCTTTATCAGGAGCCCTATCTTTGTTTTGTTTCAAATCACCAGTTTTATGTATATCAGCATTGTTCACAGTCTTCCTATTATCATTTTCTCTCAGTGAATCACCCAACTTTACCTTAGGACTTGTTTCCCCTGCCTTTGGTGAGTCTGTTCCCGAGCATTTACCCTCATCTTGTTCCTGGTTAGTTATTGTATTATTGCTGGTATCGTTGTCAGTGCTTCCACTAGATGGTACATCCTTTTTAGCATTACCTTTCTTTTCCAACTGACAAGCTGGTAAGTCAGGTTGTTGATATGTTGGACCACTTGCTGAATCTTCTAGAGTGTGAATGGAGTCTTCAGGTCCTTTCTGTAATAATGTCAGTGTACCCTCTACAGTATCATCCTTATTCTGATCAGTGCATGACTTTTCTTTCAATGATGAACTTAGCAAAGCTTTATTGATTAAACTCTTGCTATTTACTTTTGCATCCTTTCCCATCCCATCTTTTCCATTATTGCTACTCTCTCTCTTTTGACTTGGCTCTGATTTTTTCTCAGTGTTTTTAATATCACTCTTGTGTTTCTTAGGCTGTTTAGGTTCTTGTTCCTTGACCTGTTGAGCATCATTACTGCATGCCTTGCTTGTGTCCAAAGATGTTTCAGGATGTTTCTCTCCAGATGTCTTGCCTTTTGTGTTACTATCATCTTTGTGCTTCTCAGATAAACTACCTTTAGCTGGAATATCAGCCTTAACTTTTTCTTTTCTTGAGTCTTTTCCTCTGTTTCCATTCTTACTTCCCCCACTTCTGCTTTTATTTTCATGACTGCTTGAAGTAGTACTTTTATCCTTTTTCTTCCTGCTGGACTCCTGTGATTTTGATTTCTTGGTTCCTGATGATTCTCTGCTTGAAGCAGACTTTAGATGTTTTAGGTCTGCTTCTGGGATGACATCTCTTGCAGCAGGGGTACTCTTAGTGGAAATTTTAGCAACAGCTGCTGCCAACTTCTCAGTTTCTATGCTCTCTAGCACATCTTTACTCTTCCTCGGTTCTGGTAAGGTTTCATTTATTCCTAAACATGACACTTCTGAATCTTTCTTTGTAGTCTCACTTATCGTCTTTGTGGATTTGATTTTGTTGTCAATCTGATTATCCTCTAATAATTTTTGGTTACTTTCTGCTGAACTGATATTGGTAGGTGATATGCTAGCATTGGGACAACTGGACACATTAGCTGTTGATCTACTACAAATATTACTGTCTGTCAAATCATCTTCCACATTCTCCTCATCAGGATCGGGAATTTTAACAAATGATCTTGAAATTGACACTCGTAGTGATAAAGATTTTGGATCTTCATTTTCTTCTTTATCTTTGCTAACTGAACTATGTTCATCTAACTCAGCAACATCTTGTGAATTACTCTCAGTGGATGGTATAGTAGTATCTTTAATTGAGTTACAAGTATTTTTATCATTCACATTCTTCTGAATAGTATCTTCAACCAATTGATGGTCCAAAGCTTCTGATGTGCAAACTGAAGCTAAGCTTTCTCCTTCATTCTGAGATTTCTTGGGTGAATTATGTAATATTTCCTCTTTTGATGACTGAGAAGAGTCCTTAGTTGGTACTGGAGTGGAGTCAGTTGCTGATACTGGAGACTCCTTTGCTGGTAACTGAGTTGACTCCTTTGGTATTTGAGGAGACCCCTTTGCTGATTCCTGAGGAGAATCCATAGATGGTATTAGATTGGAGTCTTTATTTGTTATTTGAGCTTCCTCAGTCGATTCTTTGAGAGAGTCTGTTGCTGATACTTGATGCTTCTTCACTGCCACTTCAGCAGTTTCCTTTGTGGATAAATGAGACTCTGTAGTTGTTACTTCAGCGGAGTTCTTTTCTGATTTCTGAAGCCCCACAATTGGTGCTTCAGCAGAATCTTTTGCTGATATTTCAGAAGACTCCTCTACTGATATTTCAGGAGAATCTTTTGTTGGTGGCTGAGTGGCATCCTTTGTTGATACTTCAGATTCCATTACTGTTTGAGTGGAGTCTTTTATTGACATTCCAGAAGACAACTTGCTTGGAATTTCAGTGGTGTCATTATCTTCTTCACAAGATGCCTTAGATGATGGTAAAGAGCTGTCTTTGTATATCATCTGACTGGACTCTTCAGCTGCCACTTTGGATGGTACTTGAAAACAGTCTCTGGTTGGTTCTTTAGAACTGCTCTTTGAAGAAAATTCAGAATCTTTGGGCAGCATTTCTTTCAAGTTATCAGTAGAACTTTCACTGGAATGTTTGGTTACCTTTTCACTTGTGGTTTTACTAGCAGTCTCAGGTTCATTGAAGTCACAATCCTGAGGCAACTCTTTACAGGAATCATTGGGTGAATTCTTACTGGATTTTTCCAAGGGTGTTTTGCTACAATCCACTAAAGATACATCAACAGAACTATCTGATGATACTAGTCCTGTATCCTTGCATGGAGACATTTTACTGGAATCTTTAGATAATAACTTACTAGATTCCTCTACAGATGTTAGAGAGGAACTGTCATGATCTTGACTTTTATTAGAAGAACTTTCTTTGTCTGAAGCTTCACCAGACTTCGCTGGGGTATCTTTTTCTGTTTCCATGGCTGATACTGACAAGGCAATCACACTGGCAATCTCATCTCCTACATTCAGACCTGGTGCAGAGACACCTGACAGAGACACTCTCGTCATGTCTTTCTCTGGGGCTTTCCTTGGGCTGTTCACTAACACTTCATCATTGTCTTTCGCTACTACATCCAGTTGCGAAGCTTTGCTAGAATCAAATGTAGCTTCCCTGCAACCCTTCAGATGACATTCTGCAACAACTTTAGCAACATCAGCAACACTGGCAACTTCTGTAACTACCCCCAAGTTACCCACCCAGGCTTCATTATCATCCTCGTCTGACGTCTCTCTGAGGTGTTTCACAAGAACTTCACCGGAATTCACTACTGTAACTTCACTGGAATTCTTGATCTCCTTGTTATTCTTCCTTGTATTACTGTCATCCTCTGGAACTTCACTAGAATCTGCTGATGAAATCTTACTGGTATTACCTAATGAAACATCACTGAAGCCTATTGCTCGTAACTCACTGGGTGTCACCGATACAACTTCACTAGAGTCTACAGCTGGAATGTTGCTCTTAGTGTCATTAGTATCTTTAAGGATATCGCCAGACTGCTTTGGTAAAACAGTTTCATTTGAGTCAGTTCTTGCAACTTCACCTGAGGCAATCACTGGAACTTCGTGGGCTTCCTCTGATGGAATGATAGTAAGATCTTTCACTGGCTTTTCAATTGAGTTTCTTAAAGAATCCTCTGCTGACATTATGTTAGAGTTCTTTACTGAAATTTCACTGGAGTCTTTCACTGAAACTTCACCAGAGTCCATTGACAAAACTTCAGTGGAATCCTTTCTAGCTATTTCAATGGAGTCCTTGGATGGAACAGCATTGCAGTCCTTTGATGAAGCATCACTGGAGTCCTTTAATGAAGCATCACTGGAGTCCTTTGATGAAGCATCACTGGAGTCCTTTGATGAAGCATCACTGGAGTCCTTTGATGAAGCATCACTGGAGTCCTTTGATGAAGCATCACTGGAGTCCTTTGGTGAAGCATCACTGGAGTCCTTTGATGAAGCATCACTGGAGTCCTTTGGTGAAGCATCACTGGAGTCCTTTGATGAAGCATCACTGGAGTCCTTCACTGAAACATCACTAGAGTCCATTGACAAAATTTTGATGGAATCTTTTCCAGAAACTTCACTGTAGTCCTTTGGT
>NC_091587.1:13376599-13396599 GCF_042767895.1 Penaeus vannamei | reverse complement strand
AATTAAAATCTGACATCCTTCCAATTTTCATTCAATTTCCATCAATTTAGCTTTGCTATTACTACAAAAGAGCCATCAAAAACCAAATCAATACACATCTAAAAAAGAGGTAAATCAAAAATCAAATCAGTGCACAGAAAGAAAGAGGTAAACCAAAGTTGTGAAACATACCTGGTGAGCTTGGTTGAGGCGGAGATATCTCATCCCTCTCCCTTCGTTCTGGTGTTAGGAAGGCCATATTCCACATTGAGTCACGATACTCTGAGTCATGATCATTGATGCCATCACTGTACTGCACCGACTTCAGAAGAACATTTCTCACAGGACTGTTACTATTGCTCCCTGAATCATTTCCATCACCACCTCCATCACCACCTGTGCCACTACCTCCACAGCTGTTTTCATCATCACCTATACTACTGACTCTACCACCATTATTGTTAGTGTTAGTACTTCTATTGTCACTGGAGCTCTCTTTTCCTTGACAGGTGTTTTCAGATACAATGTTAGATGTTGCTACACTTGAGAGAGCTGGTGTATCATGACACACTGTCTCACTACTTTCAGCTTTCAAATGTTCATCTGCTTCTTTTAATGAATCTTCCACAGCCAACTGTTCTGTTTTTTCTTGTACTTTACTTGTGGATGGCTTGAGGTTGGATGCCACAGGCTGTTCAGATGATATTGCAATTTCTGGAGTTTTTGAAATTTCATCATATTGATCTGATGTTTCTTTTCGTCCTACCTCTTCCTTTGATGCTGAATTACTTTTCACAGAATTCTTAATATCACTTTCATTTGAGCTAGATTCTGTCTCTTTTATCTCTTGGTCTCCAGATGCCCCAGTCAAAAGCTTTCTAGCACAATTCTGCTCCTTCAATTTTTCTGAAGGGCAGGGTGGGCTCCTTAGTACAGTGTGTGGTGAGGGACCATCTAACCTTCTAAGAGTTTCTTCTATGTCATCATCCACATTTCGTTCACTTTGTGCTGCTGGTCCCACTTTGACTTGACCTCCCTCTTGTGTAGGACTATCTTCATGTTTAGCATTCTCAGAATCACAATTTTCATCTTGTCTCTTGTCTTTACCTTGTCTGTCTTCTTGTGCCTTTCCTTGTGATTTTTCAACTATTCTTTTACTAATAGGCAATCTAACATTCTTGTCTGAAATGGCTGCTTCTCTATTTTTCAATCTTTTAGCTCTGGTTGTTAAACTTTCACTGACTTCTACAGTACTTGCTGTTTTCCTAAGCACTCTTACTTTGGGATTTTCTGTAAGCTGATTTCCAACCAATTCAACACTTGGTGTTGACTTTGTATCTTTCTCATTATTTTCACAGATCTTTGGACTAACATCACCTGAATTCTTAGCTCCCTGATCATCAGCTTGATCTTCATTTTTGCTCTGGGGTGATTTTGTCAAAACTGGCTGCTGGAGTGAATGCTCATCTTGGCTTTTCTCTTCTTCTTCAGCATCATCTAAAATAATCCTGGAACTGCTTCTCCTTAACATTGCTTGGAAAGTTGCATTGTTAAAGATGAGATTTTTGGCTGTCTTTTTGTTCACATCTGGATCACTGAATCCATCATCATCATCTGTACTAACTTGCCTATGCTTTCTTAAATTCCTCATTTGCTTTCGTGGCCCAAGCCTCCTTTCATGCCTTCTACTAGATGTAAAACCAGCATCATTCTCCTCCTGGGAATCGGTAGATGAATTAATAACTGCCAAGGTCTTTATTCGGGTGCGTTTTGGACGTGAGATTCCTCTACCACGGCCTCTACCACGGCGATGAGGTACATGAAGCGGTTGCCTGCGTAGTCTGCTGCTCTGCCTCAAGGTCATCCTTGTTTCTGGTTCCTTTTGCTGAACCTCATCCTTAGCCTCCTGATCTTTGCATTTCGAGCTATCACTCCTTACACTTGAACTCTCAATATCTGAGTTCAAGCTTTCTTCCAGATTGCTTGAGTTGCTATCGTCAGTATGAAGACTTACACTTTTGATGTAACCTAACTGCCCTTGTGCCTCACTGCTTTTACTGGAAATACTTTTTTCTTCACTCCCCAAAACTGTATTTTCTATAACATCTTCACCGTGTGCACTTTCAGTTTCACAAAGTGAACTCTGTACTGATGGCAAGACATCAGCAATTTCCACAGTCTCATCTCCAGTGTTATCCTTACCATCATTATCAGTGTTCAATTTTTCTTTGGGTTCTGAATCATTAACTGGAACTTCAGAAGACCCATTCTCATCTTGTGGTTTGGTGTCCTGAATAACCATCAGTTCTTCAGTACTTGAATCTAAACTGCTACTGTTTTTACTTTTTGAATACTGAGACCTTCTCTCTTTTAAAATCATACTTAGATTTGCCTCCATTGGAACTGCACCTTCTGATCTGATATTTCTTTCACTTCTTCGTGGTTTCTTTCCTAACAAACTTTCTGGGGGACTTGCTAGAATTCTCTTTTTTACATTTTCTCGGACTCCAAATTTATCAGGCAATGCCTTGCCATCTTTCTCAGTATCTTCAAATGTTGGCTTAACCACCTGTGTTGATAAAAGTCTTTGGGCTCTTCTTGTAAATTTTTTAGGAGCACTAACATTTGCTTCTGGAGATGAGCTTGATGTTCTTTCAAGAGTTCCTATCACTTTGGGAGAAAGCTTTTGCAAAAGAACTTTGGGCGGAGTTTTAAGCTTCCTATCCCTGACCAGTAACGTGTGAACTGACAAATCTATAGGGCCAGGAAACATACAATTTGTATCCTTAGAAAATAGCTCAGGTGATGAACTCATCTCGTGATCAGAATCTGCACAAGGTAGGTGATCGTATACTTCAGAAGCTAATGACTGCTTCTCAACACTGTCAGAGGAGCTCTTTTTTTTATCACTGCCATCTTGCAGTGTTAATGGTGTTTCACTTCTAACAGAACTGTTGCTTTTATCTCCTAACAATAAAGCTTCAAGATCTTCATCATTCATTGTTCTTGCATCTGGTGTTTCAATCCTCTCAGAACTTTTATTTGGAGAACCCAAGATAGCAGCCAACTCCAATTCCACAGAATCCACTCTCACAGACCGACCAGGATAAGGTGTCCCTGTAGGTGTACCATGCTGAATGGGTGTAGGAACTGGAGATGTAGTTTTCACTAGTGATGATTGTACTGCTGGTGATTGTTTCTCGTGTTTACTTTTGTCACCCTCCTCTGACAGATTCTGTGGCATGCAAGATTTGGTTGTCTGAGGTAATGAAAATACTTCTTTTCCTACTGAACTATGTACTACTGTGGATTGTGAAGGTTTTGGTGAAGCTGATATATGAGTTGTGGTTTTTGGAGAAGTCTGCATTACTGGATTTTGTGTTGGGGATGTTTCTACTACTGAAACAGAACTAGGGGGTGTTGGAATATTCTGCAAAATTTCTGTTTGTTGTGTTATGTCTTTTGGTTTATTTCCGTCTTTGCTCTTGTGTGTTTCCTCAGGTTGTTTTCCAAGATCAAATTCCCTCTTGTCATGCTGTGTGCTTACTTCTGGTGACCGGGCTCTTTCCATATCTGTCTGCAGTGTTTCATCTTGATGCAATGTGTGTTTCTTGATAATATTAGAGGAATCAGCAACAAGACTGCCAACTGCTGCACCTTCCGATGACACAGGTGCATCAAGTATACGCAACTGATCTTCCAGCTCCATTGCTTGGGTGTCAGTAATTTTGTCTTTTTCATTACTAGGTCCAGAACCTTCACTGGCAAGATCAAGTTTGCGAACTGTTTCTTCAATAGGATCTGGTGGAACTGGAGGCTTAATTTTGATTTTGCAAGGTGTCTGCAGCATTGGAGGCACTTTAGCAATGTCCATCATGTCATCAGCAGTTTCAGATTCCGTCATACCTCCATCAGTAGTTGCTCCGTCATTATTATCAGTTGCAGCATCTGTGTCATATGATGCACTCTGATCCATATCTGAGGGTTCATCCTCACTCTTATCTTTTATAATTATTTCTTCATTCTGTTCCCAGTGTGAATTGCAACGTTTAAGTCTCAGCACTGGAGCTGGTGGAATCACAAATCCATCCTCTGTTCGTTTTACCCTTTTTAGTGAACCCTTTTGTTTATCACTGGCCTCAAGTGATGATGAAAAGCCAGACACAGCTGACTTCTTGATGATAAGTGTTGGAATTGCTGGTTTGCTTGAGCCTGAATCCTTCTCTTTTGTAACTGACTGTTTAATGATACTTGAGCGAGATACAGCTGATGCAGTCTTGTGTGATGTAAGTTCACTTTTCTCAGAGGTGCTTGCTTGTATATTGCTGGAGGGAGGTACCTGGTCATCACAGCAAGATGTACTGGTGCTTGCTGTATCTTTGCCATCTTTATCTTTGCTATTGTTGTTCTCTTCAACTCTCCTGGATGAGGGACTAACAATCTCAGACTGAGAGGGTACAGCAGGCTGAAGTTCTGCTTTCTCTGCAATAGTACGTTTTTTGATCCTGAGAATAAGTTGTTCCTGGCGGGGCTTCTTCCGTAAGCGAATCTTCAAACCACCACGGGGTGTTGATCCAGGGCCTGAATACGTTACTCTGTGTTCTGGGGTATAAATTGGATATGGCATTGAAATATAAGAAGGAGTCATATAACCTGGGGTATGGCAGGGTGTGCGAGATGGGGTTCTTAAGTAACTGAAATTTGGGTCTCTTACTGGAGTTCTTATGGCATTCTGCACAATTTTCCTTGCTCTCTTATACATGGGGTTGTTTGTCCTGCCCAAGCTCTTTAGCCTTTGAGCAACAGGAACATCTTCATCACTGACATCATCTTCAAATTCATAAACATTCTTACTGCCAGCCTTACTCAATCCTCCAGTCTCCTCTGAACAGTCGATACCAAGAGGATCGTGAGGATCACAGTGGAGTGGGAAAGCCTCTGGTGACTCTTTGCCATCAAGATTACTGTCTACAGTGATGGAAGAGCTTACATTTTCTATAATTGTTGGATCTTGATCATTTCTCTTTCTCTTTCTTGGTGGCTTCTTGAAAGTGCTATCTGCACTCCGCTTTCCTACAGCTGTACGTCTGATGGTGATCTTCAATTTTGATTCTTTATTGCCTACTACAGTAAGCTGGGGAGATGATGGATCTGCTGGTTGAGATTCACCAGCAAGTTCAGTTGTTTTGCCAGATTTATCAGCAGCTTCTGAAGTTTCAATGCTGTTGCTGTCTTTTTCCAAGTTATCTTTAGGAGGAGATTCATTGGGGAATTGAGCAGCCAACTTCCTCTGTGTTTGAAGTCTTCCCTTCTTTGTTGGAGTCGGATGATCTGCTTCATCCGAGAAGTTTACACTATCATGTAATTCACTGATATTTATTGTTGTTAAACTATCTTTGGTGGAATCAGTGTTCAGGATCGATGCATCTGAATTTTCCTTTGCTGACACATTTTCAGCAACAACTGGTGTAACAGCTGGTGTTGTAGGTACATCAGGTAATGTTAACAGTTTTTGTTGTTCTTGTTCTTTATTTATCTTTTTTGGTCTTCCCCGACGTCTTTTTACAGGCTGACCTGCACTAACAGGTGATGGTGTTACACTTGGTATACTAGGGGATGGCTGACCACTTTCTGGGAGCTGGTCATTCACATTTGTAACTTGAGGCACAGCTGGCAGAAATTTAGCAGATGGAGTTAGTGCATCAGCATCAAAAAACTCTGCATATGAGACATTTGCACATGCACGCCTACCTCTCAAACGTGTTGAAGGAGCTGGTTGTGGCTTTGTAAAAACAATTCCTGAATTATCTTTTTTATTTGATGACCCCTGCATTGCATTTTCCTTCACTACAGAATTTTTCTGTCTATTTATTTCATCTATGGGAGTTGCAGGAGTTTCTGGTTGTGCAACTCTGGTGTACTGACTCTTCTTAGGTGGCAAAGCCTTGCACTTTTTGGGTGGTCTTCCTCGTGGCTTCCTGTAAACAGTTGGATTATCTGGTGTTGTGGATGTTACTTCTGAGCTGCTGTCTGGGGTGCTAGTTTCAACCACCTTTTGATTTTCCATGTTGATGATCGGAATCAATTCTTCACTAAAAGCTTTCAGTGCTCCTTTTGTTGGTGTCCTCTTGATGGGTGTTTTTAATTTCAAAACTAACTTTGGTCTGTCAACTTCAGTATCAGCAGGAGCTATCACAGAATCATTTACACTTTGGTCACTTGAAACTATATTCTGCACATGAACTGGGGTACTTTCTCCAATATCTTTCCCTGTGAGGGATTCACTGCTTGGCTGATCATCAGAAACCTCTCTCGATGATATATTGCTTTGGGAGACTATGCTTGGCTTAGAAACTTCAACAGGCAAAGTGATACAATCAGGCTTCTGAGAGGAATCTAAAGCAGGTCTTGATGTCTGAATATCTGGTTCTGTCATTACTTTTGGATCTTGATGACCTTCTGATCCTATTTTCTCAGCTTCACTCTCTACCTCTTGAACTTCACTGAAACTCTCTGATGCTGAAACAAGTTCACTTCTTGTTTCTGTTGATGAATCTTTGATATCTACAGTTGGCTCCTCAACAACTGCTTTACTTGAAACAGCTGGCCCATCAGTTGAGGTCTGACTGCTACTACCCTGACTGCAAGAAGCACCTGTTGGAACTGATTTCTCTTCAGCTACTGTCAACTCCTTAGAAGATGTCTGTGGCATTTCATCTTCTGTATTCTCACCATCTGAGGATCTTGGGAGGGAGCATGGTGGCGGAGAGTTTGCAGAAAAGCGTGATGTATCACTTGCTTGGCTTGATGAGCTACTCCGCCTGATTATAATTCTACATCCAGCCATATTTCGACCAGAATCAGCATCACTATCATCATGCTCCTGCAGTAGGTTAGCCTTTAAGGCATGGAAAGATGACTCAAAGCCTTTTAGTCGTTCCACTGATGATTTTCCTACCTGGGATAAGTCAACCTCTCTTGCTGACTTGCTACTGTCCTGTTTCTGAGAATCTTCATCCAAGTCTTCCAAAATGAACTGCTCCCTTGATGTCTCCACAATACCTTGTAGGATAGACAGTGTTTCACTAATGTTATCTGAATGAAGGCTTTTTTGGATGATTGGATTATTTTCAGTTTCCTGAGAATTTTTTGGATTTTCTTCTGGTACAGTTACAACATCAACTTCTGTGGCTGCATTATCATCCTCAAACTTTGAAGATATGCTCTTCTTGAATCCTCTACTGAACTGGCGGTCTGTTTCCTGATCTTGGTGGATACTCCGTAAATCTCGCAACTGGGTCTCTGATAAACTTACTTCAAAATTTGGTTCTTTGAAACAATGTGAACTTTCCTTTCCTGATGCCTCTTGCTCTTCCTTTGAAGTGGAGGGAACATCTTCCATAATTTGGTCACCAACAGATGTAGCAACACATGCTGCATCTTCTCCACCAATGATGCTGACAGGAGTGCTAGCCTCAGTTCGTGGGTGATCTACAGAACCTCTGTTAACTCTCTTTAAGAATTTTCCCAGTTTTCCTGCTTGTTCATGACGAACATCATCATGCAAATCTCCTGTTGTTGGGTGCAACTGTCTCAGAGATGCACTACATTCATCATCTTGAGATGTTAATGAGCCACCACTTGTGCAAACATTTGCGGTTCCCTCAAGACTATTTACTGTTTCAATGTTACTACTAACAGTATTACCAGCACTACAACTTAAAGATCCTCCCCCACTGTTACCAACAACAGAGTTACTACTATTTCCAGACATAATGGCATTTGGGAAAAGACTTCCTGAGAGTGCACTTACTGCATGAGAACTTTTCAAAATGGATTCTGACACAGATCGAGGTAAACCAAACACACCAGTGTGTGGTACTGTTTCATGAAGATTTGAACTATTCTGGACTACTGGGCTAGTGAGGGGTACCTTTGCTTTTCCATCTGTAAGAAGTTTTTGGGAAGTGAGGTGATGTTGTAAAGACTTTCCTAAGCCTTCTAATTTTGATGCTTCAGAACCAATTGAGCTTGCAGGCAGTAGTTCTGGTGCTTCATCCACAACATTGATAGGACTATCATCTGGTGAAACTTCCTGACTTGGCTTGGTTTCCTTCACACAGTCTGGTTTTACTGTAGTCTCATTACTATGTGGTCTGTGTCCCTCTGGTAAACTGCAGGGTTGTTGATACATCTGAGATGGATAATTAGGTGGTAAGAGAGATCCTTGAGCAAAACGCCCACGGAAGAGATAAGAGTTAATTCCAGGTCGATATAAGGGAGCAAGATTTTGGGGTGCTTTCAGCTGTGCTGCAATTTCACTTGACATACCAGGCCACCGTATGGGAATCAAAGCTGGGTCCATGTGAATAGGCAAGTCTCTCAAATCTGAGCTCGAGCCATACCTCCAAAATGGATGTCCTTGGTCTTCTTTTCCCAGATTCGGTGTTGTTAAATCTTCTTTTGACCCTATGTGTGGCCTATTTGGTGGCTGTTGTGGTGGGTACACTCCAGCACGATGCCCATGATCACCTGGGCTGAGTAGAGGAGGTGGGGCTGCCTTTGATGTTGTCAATATTGAGCCTCTCATAAATGGCCTTTCCTTGTACATCTGAATGGCTCTACCTCCCAATTCTGGTCTCAATTTCAGAGCATGAGGATGGTATCTTGGGTGCGGTAATAAAGGTGTGATACCAGGAACACTGGGTGGAGCCATGGACTGCACATTTTCTTCAGGTGGTTTAACATCATTCTCTTTACATGAGGCAGGACTCGGAGTCACTCGTACCAGTGACACAACTTGGGCTTGGGAAGTAAATGTGCCTTGACACTGAATTTCTGGGTCTTTATTATCCTCAGAAACTATCTGGACACTTCTCTTCCGTATGGGAAAGAGACGTTTATCACGTACAGAAATCTCTTGTACAGAAAGAGGTACAGGTGCAGGTACATAGCTTAATGGAGTTTGCTGAGACTCTCGTGGTGCTACTTCAGTGCCACTTTGAATACTAGACCTATTGATTAAGTCATCATGAAGTATGGTAGAGATGGAGTTGCCAGCACTATTAACTTTCTGAATAACCAGAGATAGGGGGGAAGTTTGCTGAGTTTGAGGGTCTGAGTATGGAGATGATGATGGGATTTTGAAGGAATTTACACTGGGTGTGCTTTCTCTTGACCAGTCAGATCTGCTCTTTGAACTAGATGAAGATGCTGGCGACCCTCTGATCAATCGAATGTGCCCAACTGGAGTTGCTGGCAACCGACCATCAAGATCAGTACCGGACGGGTGGCTAGGAAGCGTCTGAGGTAACTCAACAGAACCCAGAGAATCAACTGATCTTGTGTCATGCTCCACCACCGGACTAGGACCTGGTGCACCAACTGGGTGTCCTATAGGGACTTGTCTATTCTGGGTGAGGATGACAGGTGGTGGAACTGCCTGATTCATCTTCAGGAAAGAAGGTTCAAGAAGAGCTCCAGGTCGTGGCACAAGACCTGCATAACTACAAGTGCTGGATGACTGGTAAGCTTCAAACCTGTTTGGCTGTGGATTTGGCTGAGAAACTGGCGCAGATTCGTGATGTGGGAGCCGACCTAAACTGCCCTGATCATGCTTTTGGTTGGGATCTGTGGATTTGGGTTGCTCTTCATGTGCTACTCCTTCAATTGTTGCAGAATTCTGAGTTGATGATATCAATTGCTTCTTAAAATGAGTTTGAAATGGACGAGACAAATGGTGGGATGGGGACTCTACAGATATGCTGGGTGGCCTCTGACTTCCCTCCCCAATAATCTGTACTGTATTTGGATACATGTGGCTGCTGTATGGTGCCGAAAACCCTTCACCAGAGGCAGAATCAAGCTCTGTTTGTGCTATTATAGGCTTAGGAGTCGGAGCAGTTCCAACTAATCTAGCCTGAAGTTCTGGAAAAGATGGATCATGTTGAAACTGGTGAGACCCACTGACTGGTAAGTAGCGAGATCCAGAATCGACTGGCCCTACAGATTTGTTTGCCAGAGAGGAATCCAGGGACAAAGTGTTCATTATACCCCCATGGTGAATTCTTGTTGTTATAATGCTAGCTTCAGATGATGCCCCAGATGCAGTGGGCATTATACTTGTAATAGGAACACTACTCACTCTTGGTACTGAAGAAACAACTGCATTATCTAGTACAACCACACTTGATGCACTGGGAGATGATCCTGGTGGCATGCTCATTACAGGTAAGATTTTCCTGCTTTCAGAGAGAGGTCTGACATCATAAGGTGATGTCAGAGCATTAGGTACATTAGTACTGATAGTATCAGGTGCTCCTGTTGGTAGCTTTGAATTCAGATTTTGTAATTTATGTGTCACTAGTGGCACGGGAATAACTTTGCTTGGATTATTAGCTGATGAGAACAGTGACACTAAAGAATCTTCCCTAGAGCAAGGCCTGCCTATATCTGAAGATGATTCAGATGTGGCTGGCAGTAGTAGAGATGTTGTGGAGGACATGGGAGTTATGGTTGCTGCGGAATATGTTATTTCCCCTAATGAAGTAACTGATGAAACACTTGGAGAAGTAATTGTGGACATGGTGGGAAGTGTAGCCGAGGATGATACTGTCAAGACAGTCCTCGGAGATGTGGTTTGTGGAGATGATACCTGTTCAACAGCAGTACTAGATGTCAGTAATACAGGTGTTACAGGTCTTGTTAGTGAAACTGGAGTCAAAATTCTTGCAATTGAGGCTGGCGTTTGTGCCCTCACACTAGGTATCTGGACAAAATTCTGTGTTGGGGACACACCCACATCTGATGCTTCAGAACTCTTAGGTTCCACAGCAACTTCTGTATTCAATTCTGGTTGCATATTAGATGTTGCTACTTGCACTGAAGAACTTGCTGGTGTTGGAATTCCTGGTGATGGTAACACTTCTACATCATCTACTTCATTTCTCAAGGAGAATCCTCCATCTACTGATTCTGAATTTTTCTCAATTGATGACATAAATGGTACTGTCTCAGGCGGTGCTGTCAATGATCCAGCTGCTTTTGGAGATACTAACTTCGTGACAGACTCTGTCACCTCTGTTCCCATAATTTGTGCAGTTGGTGCTGTTGTTACAAGAGTAGGATAGGCAGATACTAAAGTTTGGTCTGTGGAACCAAGAGGTAATGATTCTGATGATGGAGAAAATTTATCTGCAGACAAATTCTTTTCACTTGCTGGTGACTGGTGACTCATCTTCAAGGCATCTGTCACATTTGCTCCTAATGACACCCCAAACGACGCATTTTCCTTGGTAAAAAAGGGTGCATTCAAAGCAGAAGGTTCCCTTGGTGAAATATGTGGATTTGACACAGGAAGGAAAGTGGAAACTGTTGATAATTCTGGGCCCTCTAGTCCTTTCGATGCACAAGTGTCTTTATTTAATTCTGGAAGCATGAGGGGTGATGCTTGTGTATATGGTGAAGTTACTGCTGTGTTTGATGAATGTGAAAAAGTTTCTGTTAATCCTAAAGTTGTAGCTGCATATGGTGATGATACATGTGGAGATTGTGACTCTGACAGGGCACTGGCAAAATGCGATGACGTGGGAACACAAATGAACTGAGGAGAAGTTGTAATCTGCTTCAGTGGAGATGAAGATGGTGCCTGTGCCATTAATGGTGATGAATTTACTGACACTGCTGGTGAAGCTGTGGTTACCTGCATAATGGGTGAAGTCAAAGAAGTGTGTGTTGTCTGCACAATAGGTGAAGTCAAAGAAGTGTGTGTTGTCTGCACAATGGGTGAAGTCAGAGAAGTGTGTGTTGTCTGCACAATGGGTGAAGTCAAAGAAGTGTGTGTTGCCTGCACAGTGGGTGAAGTCAAAGAAGTATGTGTTGCCTGCACAATGGGTGAGGTCAAAGAAGTGTGTGTTGTCGGCATAATGGGTGAAGTCAAAGAAGTATGTGTAGTCTGTACAACGGGTGAAGTCAAAGAAGTATATGTGGTCTGCACAATAGGTGAAGTCAAAGAAGCATGTGTTGCCTGAATAATGGGTGAAATCAGAGAAGTGTGTGTTGTCTGCACAATGGGTGAAGTCAAAGACGTATGTGTGGTCTGCACAATGGGTGAAGTCAAAGAAGCGTGCGTTGCCTGCACAATGGGTGAAGTTAAAGAAGTGTGTGTTGCCTGTACAATGGGTGAAGTCAACGATGTATGTGTTACTTGTGAATTAGAAGCCCCAAGTGCTAACTTAGGGGAAGAAGAGATATTTGCTACCTGTGGACCTAGAGCAGATTCTGGACCTAAAGTGGTTTGTGCTATTTGTGTGGCTTCAGATGTCTGCATTAAAGAAGCTGGAGCTTGGGATAGCTGTGTGTCTGAGCTTATTTGAGGTAAATGTGAAACTAGAGGTGACTGTGTTAAATGCTGATTGATATTAGTATGCATCAAGAGTGGAGCTGTGGCTGCCTGAGTCAAATGAGAGTGTGGGATCAAAGGTGTTAGTTGTGATGCTGTGGTCACCTGGGTTAGGAGAGTGCATGTACCTACATCTAATGAGTGTGAGGTTGCAGTTGAATAACTAACTTGAGGGAGTTGATTTGTAACTGTTATACTGGAATTTGGGGTTTCCTGCATTAAATTGGATACTGTGGTTACTTGTGCTAAATGCATGTTTTGTGTGAAAGGTGATGATGTACCTGTATGTGCTAGATGTGCATTTTTTTCTTCCAACTGTGTAGGTACATCTGCAACAGATTTAACATCAGGAATGACTACATTGGGAAAGGCATCTTTAGAATGAGGTTCCATACAAACTGAAATCCCTTCATTGTCATTACCTGATTTATCTGTGTCACTAGCAACCTCATTGTCTTTTGTGGCATTCTGACTTTCATTTTCTTTATTTTCTGCATCACTCTGCATCTCTTGCTCTAAGAAGTGTAAAAGCACAGGAGGCAACTGTGGTGGCTGAGTACTACATGATGAATCTTTTTGACTGTCATTTGCAGGGAGATCAAGCTGAACTGCACTGGGTGGAGCTGGTGTGATATTGGTCTTGTCAAGTGTGAAAAGAGGGACATTTTGCATACTTGCCTCACTTTCTGCTGTGTTTACCTGCGGTACTTCTGCTGTCTCCTGAAGACGTAAACAGAAATCCTGATTACTCAATTCTTCAGCAATCTCAGCAAACATTTTGTTGGATGGCTTATCTTCTATATCAAGCAGAGTTGACTGGAATGCTTGCTGAACAACATCTAAAGGTTCTTGTATATTTGCATAACATATTTCATCTGGCTGAACTGCTGCCATTCTAGAATCAATATTTCCTTCAACAGTATGAAGCGGTACTGTGTAAGGGACACCTATGATATTAGTATTTGCACTACTGGAATCCAATGAATTTAATGACGGCATAACCATATCTGACACATTAGCAGAAAGTAAAGCTGGACGATTTGGATTCTGTTCGTCCATAATACTAGTCGGGACTGATGTGACAGTTTCATTAGACTGTGTGCTAGTCTCGGACACAACAGCACCTATTACAAGAGGTAAGTTAACTGCTGGAGCAGTCACTTGTGGAATACTAATTTGCACTTGACTTGGCATTAAAATAACTTGTGGAAGGACTTCAGCCTCCTGACTTGTATTTACTGGGAAAGCTCCCTGAGTGACATTTAGATTTCCCTGTACATCTTCTATGAGAGTACCTGCACTTAATTGCTGAACACTTCCACCAGAAAACATTAATGGTGTTTCATGAGGAGTAACCAGTGTCTTGTTCTCTTGATTTAAAGTGTTATCACCCTGAGAATTTTCACTTAAAGGCTGAAGCAATCCAGTTAACCCACTTGATACATTAATATGAGGGAGTACTGGATTCAAATCGGCTGAAAAATGGGACTCTGACTCCTTTCTACAAGCTGGTGTGGTTACAACACGAGAAACTCCTCTACCTGAGTCTGATAAAAGTGTTGCTTTTAAGATGCTTACTGGTGTTTTGCCTGCATCTGACAGCTGAGATGTATCACTAAGTGAAGAAGTATTGTTACCATAAGGTAGGCTTGTTGTTGGCATTTGCATGCCATGGCTTGTGACTCCTGAAACCCCTGAACAAGTTGGGAGATTAGACCAAGTTACAGAGGGTGTTTGTGAAATTACAGACTGGGAATTATTTAAAGCTGATGAAACAGATGTTACAGGCATTTGTTGATGATACTCAGCTCCACAAGAATTGAGATCTTTTACACTCCCAGATTGAACAGTCATAGCCACTGAAGATGGTGTGCCTGCTGATACTGTCAATGTTTCTGCTGGAGTTGTGACAGTAGTGTGTGTTGTAACACAAGACGGATATGCTGGACTGTAATTCAAGGCATCTGATGCACCTTGTGTAAGTGTTGCTGTCTTTGTCAGCATAGTATCATCTAACGATGAGGTTAAGCTCTTCAAAATATTCCCATCTCCTGACAAGGACAAGGAATTTATTGCTGAGGTAGTGTTACTATTACTGGAGGTTAAGGTTGCAGAGGGTTCAGTAGAGATAGAGGACATCATATCTTTACCTTCACTTGGTGAGTTCAAAGCAGTTGTAGCCACAGATTCTGTTGCAAAAACTGATGGTGACCCAACCTTGGCCACTCCTGATTGATCACTTGCACTATATGCAACACTAAAATTGCTCACCCCTTGATTTATCATTGCCTTTGAAGTATTAATGCCTGGATCCATCACCCCTTCTAAACAAGGAGATAATGCCTCTGAATTTTTTGGAGTGACTGGCAATGTGCAAGTGGGAGACTTCCTATCAGCATCTGTCAAATTCACACTTTGCCTTCCACTCTGTAAAATAATGCTGCTAACGCTTGGAGGTGTCTGTGGTATATGTACAGGTGTTTGTGGCATGGGGCTCATCACTGGACCAGGTACAGAGGGAAGGACTGGCATAGGACTATATTGTCCATCATAACCTATGGACTCACTCGGACTTTTCAGAGAAAATGAACTCTTACCCTCAAGAGCTTGTGATGCTTTATGTAGGGTGTGTTCTTGTGACTGTAAAGAATCTGAGGTTACTGGAGTTGTATGAGGTGTCTGTGCAGATGATATAGGTGTTAAAGGTGCCTGAAGTGGTGTAATGGGTGGCTGAAGAGGAGTCATGGGTGCATGAAGTGGAGTCATGGGCGCATGAAGTGGAGTCGTGGGTCCCTGATTAGGAGTCATGGGTCCATGAAGAGGAGTCATGGGTCCATGAAGAGGAGTCATGGGTCCATGAAGAGGAGTCATGGGTGGATGAAGTGGAGTCATAGGTCCATGAAGTGGAGATACAGAGTGAGGAGGGTGAGGTGTGACTGGAGTCTGAGATCCTGTAACAGCCTGGGTATTACTCGGAAATGTCTTTGAATCCTGAGGATGTGCCAGTGTTCCTGACTTAAGGTGGCTGTCTTCATCAAACTGCGATCTATCTTCAGGTGACTGTTGCAAACTTGGCAATTTTTGTTTGTGTGACTCTGTAGCATGAATAGGTGAAGTACTGGTTTGTTGTGCTGAAGATTCTGATTGTACTGTCGGACTAGAAGCTATTGCTTGGGTGCTGGTTGTATCAAGTACAGAAGGAACAGAAGTTTCAGGGGTGTGAACTGATGCCTCTGGTGTATGAAGGGGTGTCTGTGGAGCATGTGCATGAGGTGTATATGGCATGTATAAAGGTGACTGAGATACATAGGGTTGAGGTGCATAGGATGGCGTCTGTGGCAAGGGGCTCATGACAGGACCAGGGGCACTGGGCAGACTGGGGAGTGGACTCATCATTGGTGGTTCATTACTCTCAACTCCATAATGGCTTGGTGTGTGAGGCATTGGACTTACAAGCGGTCCAACTGACGGATAAACTGGCATGGGGCTCATCATGGGAGGAAGGGAAAAATCATCCGTTTCAGAATATGCAGGTGTTGGAGGAATTGGGCTCATGGCTGGCGTCTGAGCTGTTGATGTTGGGTTTTTACCTAAAGGAAGCTGCTGGGGCATCTGAGCAATATGAGCAGGTGTCTGAGGCATTGGACTCATGGCTACTTGAACAGTAAAATGTTCTGCAGCCTCTCTTAAGCTACCAAATGGATGTGCATGATGGGATGACATGTCTTCAGTACTGGGCACAGGACTCAGTATGGAAAAGCTCTCTCCAATGCTGTGTGTTGGTGTGTTGGCAATTGGGCTTACAATCGGGCCTAACATTGAAGGATACACAGGCATGGGACTCATGCGAACTGGGGAGGTAGTGCGTACTGGGGTCGGTGGGATTGGACTCATCACTGGACCAGGAGCTGAGGGTAAGATAAAGGGTGCACTACTCTGAGGTGTCATGGAGGCTGAAAGATTAACAATGGGTTCAACTGGACTCAAAGGCTGTAAGCGCAAATTTATGTCTTCATGCGGCTGATGGCGAGGGGTGGGGGCCATTGGACTCATTGGAGGTTGAATAGAATCCATAAGAGGGAATGCATTATTGCCAGTATCAGAAACTGAGCAGAAGTCATCTCTGTGTGCAGCTGGTGTGCAAGGTATAGGACTCATGAGAGGTAATGATGTATCAATGAATGGTAAGTTGAAGTCATCATGATCAAGAATATCTCTACCATCTTTCTTTTCCTCTCTTCTCTCAGTAATGTTTGTGAACCCACTGGCTTCCTTATGGGGAAATCCCTGAGACTGAGGATTTGTCTCTCTCCCTGGAGCCTTTGCTTTACAAAATGTTGAAGCTAATGAAGGAATTGATTTCAAACTTCTCATTTTAGTCATTTCTTCACCTGCAGACTTTTCACGACGGAAAGGCTGAGGTTCATTGCGTTCCATCGGCCTTCCTGATTTAAACCCACTGCTGTTTTCTGTTTTGTTCCATCCACTTTTTGTGTTGTCTTTTGTACTAATATCTTGTCCTTGCCTCAATCTTTGTGGTGGTACAAAGTGGCCTTCTATTCTATGCGCTTTCTTTCCTTGTTGACTTGAAACATCAGGGTGTGGGGAAAAATCTATTTCTTCTGTATCCTGTTGGCTACTTGTTTCCACTGCTTTGTTATAATTGTGTGGCTTTGACCATCTGCTACTAGATGACTGCATATGACTGGTAGCTTGGGAATGTGTGTCCTGTTGTAGATGTCTCTGGTTCCCAGGTGCCATTTGTTGTCGTTTTCCCTGCAAAAACTGTTGCTTGTTATTTGGAGACACCAGAGATTTACTCCCTTGTGAAGACTGAGCCCTATTACTTGAGGAAATTTGTGATCGTTCTAATTGTGGTGGTGGTTGTCGGTTCCCAGACATAGATCTGTTGGCTTGTGGAGGCCCTGGTTTATTGCCTGGAGACACCTGTTGCCTGTTCCCTTGTGAAAATTTAGGCCTATGTCTACCAGGAGAAATTTCTGTAGTATTTGATTGTTGTGGCAAATTTTCTGCAGATGGTCCTCTACTTCCAGATCCAGACTGCCTGAATCTGTTTCCATGCTGTGCATGCCTGCTGTCCATGTGTTGTTGGTAACGACTTCTTGGAGGAGAGCGTGAATCAGGATGATGCTGATGACTCCCTTGTGGCGCATGGAAATGACTCCCCGCCTGAGAAGAAGGACGGGGGATATTGCCCCTATCCTTCCTAGAAGCAAGTGATGCTGCTTGCTGATTGGAAGGCCTGTGGGTTCCTTCTGATCTCAAAACATTTCCCTGCATTCTATCAGCAACTGCCTCTCCCTCTAAAGCTGTGTTCTGAAAAGGCTGGTTCTTTCTTCGAGAATCTGGATCCTCTAACACCTCAGAAAAAGAATGATGCATTGCAGACCTTCCTCTGTGCTTCATGCTTTCTAAGTGTGTCTTTGACTTTTTTGATTTTTGCATCTCTTCATACTCCATCCCATGACCTACTTCTTCCTCACCCTTCTTTAAGTGGGAAATATTCTGCTGTTCAGAAATCGTTTCTACTTCCCCACCAGCACGCCCATGTACATTTTGTCTAGCTTGTCTCTTTTGTTCTGATGGATACCTGCTTCGTGATTCTACCTCAACTTTACTCTTTGAAGTGTGGGGTTCTCTAAGTGGACTCAGTGGTGCAGGAACTTTTCCAATGCCAATAAAGGGGGATGAGTCCATACTTTTTGCTGCACTCTTCGACAACTGCAAGGCCTTCTTCTCTTCCTTGCTTGCTCGATTTCTTGAAGAAAATTGTGTGCCTTTGGGGGAAAGCCCACTCTCAAGAGTAGAGTAGTTTTCTTTTTTCTCATGCTCTTTTCTATCTGAAGGTGGATGGTTATGAGAAGAATGAGATGGCTGGCTGGAATGTTTTGGAAGGTTAGATTTTGATGGAAATCTTTGAGTTTTGGGAGACTCCTTCACAACAGGCTCAGGTTCCACTGGAACAGGTGATGCAGGAAATAAATTCATTCGAGCATGACTGGGGGACTTAAACTGTTGATCTGGTAGATACAAAGAGGAAATATCAGACGGCTGTGAAAGTGACTGGCACATTGAAGTTGGACTTGATCCACCACCAGGAGTTCTTGGTCTCTCTGGCAAGCTACTGGCCATGAGATCTGGGTCAAAAATAGATTCAAACTGCTGGTACGGATTTCTTGCAGCATCATCTCCTGAATCATTAGAAAAAATGTTCTGTACTTCATGATTCCCTCCTGGTGTCAGAGGTCTTTCTGGGAAGTTATTCATATAATAATCATAAATATAGTCATGTGAATGTTGTTTTTGGGATGATGATGGAGTGCGAAAGGTGTGGTCATCCCTAACTTCCCTTCCTGGTGTCTGTGGACGCTCTGGGGTCTTATTATCATCAGAATCAAACGTATCAACAAATGGCTCTACATTGACAGGTTTGATGTTTGTTACTTGCAACCCCTCCTCCTGTGTTGGAGTAGACCCAGAAGAAGAGGCTGGAGGGGAAAAAGACCCAAACAACCGAGCCATCTTTCTCTTGGATTTCCGTTTTGATTCTGAACTTCCATTAGATGCTTGAGCAGTTTCACCAGATGACGACTGGGCCTTTGCTGAAGTCTGGCGATTATTTACCTTTTTGGCATCAGTCTTTTGTACAAGAGAACTAGGCTCTGAGAAGCCATGCTTGCTGCTGACTGGATCCCCTGGTGTAGGCGGACAATCAAAGTTGAACCAGTCAGGATTATCACAGTCGGACATTTTCCTATGGGGCACTGCAGATTCAGACTTTTTTGAAGATGTTGCTGCATGAGATGGTTTATTCTTTTGGGATTTGGGCACCTGATTCAAAACACCAGCAGCTGGATTGGTAACTGGATCATGAACTGGGAGGTCACTACCTGGAGTCTGTGGAGTCATATCATAATCCATATCAAACACATCAGTACTGGCAACCCGAGAGAACCTCCTTGACTGAGTAATTGGGGTAGTCATGTGTCTCTCCCTGACCGCCTGCAACTTCTGTGTTCTAATGCCAGACTCCGGGGAGGAAGACCTGGAGGAGTCGCTGCCACCTTGCCTCTCTGAACCACTTTCAGAGTGGCTGGAACTGGAGGAGGAGTCACTTACCTCATTTGTTCTAAGGGTCTGCCCAGTGGGAGCTGCTTTGGCCTCCCTCTCAGACCTAAAACAAAAAGGAAATTAATCTCAATGAAATAGAAAATCTACAAGAGAGGATGTGAATGTCATAAAAAGTAAATACAAATTTTACAAATACTGTAAATGCATGATGTTAAGAAATGATAGCACAACCTATACAGAAAAAGTGGTATAACATAAGAATGATAAAACTTTGTTAAATGTTATGTTAAAAGTTCTCAAAATCTTGCATCTGCAAAGCAGATTTGTAGTATGAATACAAAAACAGGTAAAAAAAATAAAGGCACAGATGACAGTTTCTAGATAATAAAAATATACTGCCAGCAAATTAGGTGAAACTTTTCCAATAGCAAAGTGAACATAAATTACTCTGACTCTAATATGCTCCAATCAACACCAAAACTCAGGTGTTTGTTAAAGAAGAAATAAATAATTTGAATATAGTAATATA
>NC_091587.1:13366599-13369099 GCF_042767895.1 Penaeus vannamei | reverse complement strand
TTATTCATTTGAGCATGCCTTCTTCCCCCACTGTTCTCATGTTCAAAAGTAGGCTGGACCATCATTACACTGGGTGACTGTTGACTGTTTCCACTTTCAAAAGAAGACTGGTTAAAGATGACATTTCCAGAATTCTGCATAACCATATTGGGTGACAGCATTACATGTGAATTAGTAACATTCACTCTTTTGTTCGTTACTAGTGCTGGTACAACAAGAGCTTTTCCAATGCCTGGAAATTCCTGTGGCATCCCACTCGCAATAGGTGTTATGTTAATAGGACCAGCCATACCCATAGAATCTGAGGTCTTGGAACTAACATGAGAAGGCACAGTAGGATCTCTGAATTCTGATCTCTGTCCCTTCCTGTTTTTCTTGGATGATTTGCTTCTCTCCTGTGACTGAGATACTCTCTGGAAGCCCTGACTCACTCCTGAAGCAATGTTTCCTTCTCTTCTATCAGTATGACCCATGCTATCAGTTTTCATAGAAAACTGATTTCTAGCATTTGATCTTGAGTAATTTTCTTCTCTGGCTGCTGTGCTAGATTGCATAAACTGTCCAGATGCCATGTTTGATGATGTTTCCATTCTCCTTCCTAGCATCCTGTCCATGTTTATGTCTGAAGGAACTGAACTTGACATACTAGCAGGTACTCTGTTATTATGTGATGAAGGCACTGGAGCCTGGGGAGCTGAAGGGTAAGGCACAGGTTGCGAGTTACAGCGCTGTCTTTGCTGTGGTACCTGGGGATCTTGCCTGCGATGCTGAGTGGGGTGCACAACCTGAGATACCTCACCTCGTTTCTTTTTCAATATGTTTTCTCGGATTGCCTCGCGTGCGGTGATTGATTTTGAGTTAGACGTATACTGCATCTGAGGTAAGGAGGGTCTTTGACTCAAGCTCCCTTGCCCTGTATGCTGAGCACTAGAATTACTAGAAGTTTTTTGCTTTCGACTGTGAAACACTATGTCATTTGCACCATCGAACTGAGGGATAGTAAAGACTTCTTCATCACTGGTTTCTGAACTTAATTTCCTTTCAATCTTTTTCTTACTATAAACTTCCTTAGTTCTTGGTAAACTTTTTCTCTTCAGTGATATAGCCTCTTTGCTTTCACTCTTTTCCCTATCACATTTTTGCTTATTTCCCGACAAAAAATTGTCACAGTGTTTACTTAAAACTTTTGAATCACAGTTTTGAGCTATATTCATTATCACAGTATTTCTTTCTACAGTTTGGGCACTACCTGAAGGCACAAAGGTTTCTCGCAATGCACATTCCTTAGTTCTCGCCTCGGACTTCGGCAGACGAACACAGTCGATTGCCCCATCCAACTGCGGTAAACTACAGCCAGGACCTTCCACTAAGTCCTCTATGTCCTTGTCTTCCCTTCTGTCACACACACACAAAAAGAAGGAAAACATGTATTATATAACAATCAAAGGAAAAGTAACAAACACTTTCCCAGGGGTAAATAAAGTTTCACTATCAAAACCCTGGTCTTTAAGAATATTTTTTTGGCATTAATAACAAAAACTGTTACTATGAATGACGGGAAATATCTATACTTTCCCTCAAATTATTCAGTTTAGCTGTTATCAAAAATGCACTTAAACAAGACGCATATTTCTAATTCTAATCATCGCTACTCATTATTTTATAAAAGAAAGAAAAAACTGACAGCTTCCGTGAATTCTAAAGCACTCTGATTCACCAAGTCACATTCAGAAAAGTAAATGTAGTGTTGACAATGAAAAAAATTAATAAAACAATAAAACTATTGTACAGGTAGTCCTCGATTTTTGTTCAAATTGCATTCCTGAATCCATATCATAAAAGAAAATAACCTAAAAAAATAATCATTCCCATAAGAAATAACTAAGACTTCATAATAACTGAAAATATTAAAACACACACAAATTTGGTAAAAATGAAAATAAACAATAAATAACTGAAGTTATGTAAATTTTCATCAATAATAATATATGACGGATATACCAAGCTCATTTAAGTTAGAGAAAAGCTTGGTGAGTGACAGTCATGGGGAGCACAGGTGGCCATTCACAGAGCCGCCAATCTAGAGGGTCTGCATCATCAATGACATTAAATTCTACATCCACAATTACAGCATAGTTTGGCAAATTGCTTTACAGTCAGTTCTTTATATAGTCCTTTTTCCTACCCTTTATAAAGCGCTTTTGTCTTGTGCTGTATTGCCATAAGGACATTGTAACGAATCTATTCTTCAATTGATTTATTTACCTTTTTCAATCACAGTCTATGAGAATAATTTGCATGTGTGTGGGGAGAGGGGGGATAACCATGAAAAAAAATCATGATAAAGGGAAACACTGCAAACAGGGGGGGCATCGTAAAATGAGTATTGTCTGTACATAAATTTTAAAGTTACAAAAGTTTATCAGCATAAAAGAATCGGCAAATCAAACTACTATAGAGCCTGTGGAAAGCTTATACAAAACCTTAATGAGAAAAGTAA
>NC_091587.1:13355600-13360600 GCF_042767895.1 Penaeus vannamei | reverse complement strand
TATTTGAAGAACTGAAAACTTTTCTATAGCCTTCTCTCTTCCAAATTGGATTCCGCCGTGCTCGCAGCACAGCTGGCCCACTTTCACGTTTTGAAAATTACATCACATCTGCATTTGCACGCCATAACTCCATATTGGCTGTTTTCTTCGACCCTAGAAAGGATATATGATACTACATGGCGATACCACATTCGTAAGCAGCTATCATCTCATGGCATACGAGGGAAAATGAGTGTATTCATGAAATCTTTCCTTTCCAATCGTATCTTCCAAATTCAATTTTCTTTTTCAACTTGACCATCTTTTCCTCAAATTTGAAGGTGTCCCACATTATTCTTTCTAGCTGTAAACGGCTTAGTCTCGGTACTACCACCAGGTATCTGATCATCCTTGTATGCCTCGGCCCCTTCCATACCTGTTTCTGTCAACTAATTCAGTCTGCAATATCTTTAAACTCTTCTTGGGCTAGTAACCATGGCTTTCGCTTTTCTACCTCCAACTCCTTCTTCATCTCTTTTTTTTTTTTTTTTCTTGATCACGTAAAGGTCCTCACCCTCCCCTCTTAATATGACATCCCACTCCACTTCCGCTCCTCATGCAAATCTTTATTTGACTCCGAACTTTCCTGCAGAGACCAAATATACATAAAAAAAAACGCCGCCACCAACAGACTCTTTCTCATATATTCTGGTTTCAGAAACTCTGCTCCCATCTTCATACTACACTAGCCCTCTCCTCTCTTCAATATGGCTGCCATGTCTACTCTTCTGACTCTACCTCTCTCTCCTTACTTACCTTGATGCTATCCATTGTCGCGGTCTACACTTAGCCCAAGGTACCCTCCACTCCTCTACAGTTGAGAGCCTATACGTTGAATCAGACCTACCATCCTTCTCTCGACGCCGTGCCCTTCTCTCTCTCCGGAGATGTGCACGTTTTCATCAGTTTTCTCTCTTTAAATCAAGTGTCACTCAATCCCTTCTTCCCACCTTTAACCTCCCCCCTCTCTACGCCTACCTACTCCTTTCTCTGTCCGCTGGGAAGCACTTCTCTCCCATTCTGCCTTTCCTCATCTCCGATTCCTGCCTATTTCTGTTAATAAATACCCATCTTGACTTGTACCTTCCTCCCATATTTGCATCTTTGTTTTCCCTGATACATGGAAATCAGCTCACCCCTTCTGTGCTTCCCACTCATTTTCTCGATCATACCTCAACCCACTCCTTCAACATTCATACAGATGGTTCCTAATCCCTCTCCGGCGCTGGAATTGCTGTATTCTATTCTTCCCATGCTTTCAAATTTCGACTTCCATCTGACTCCAGCGTCCTTACAGCATGTCTTCCCTCCCTTCCTCATCCTTTGCAATTTTCACCGACTCAAAAAACTCATTATCTTTCATGCTGTCTGTACAATCAATCAACTTTCCCGCAAGATTCACGACCAACTAGTCCATCTATCCATAATACACAAACTGTCGGTTTTTGCTGGATACCCAGGTTTTCACATATACAAGTTCCTGACTATTACCCCCACTTTTAAAACCTTCCTCCTCGCCCGCTGGCAGTCTTTATGGTCTAGCCTTACCACCAATAAATTGCATATAAAACCTTCCATCTCCCCTTGGTCAATCCCATTTTATCATATTCCTCTTTTAGCTCCATACAATTATATATCTTTTACAGCAACCCGTACCTGTGCTTTTACTCATTTGTTCTCTCTTCCCCGATCCCCCAAACCTATCTGACTCGGAATCCCCTACCTTTTCCTTTCAAAACTTATTGTCCTTCCTCAGATGCATGAATATCTTCCATTTCATCTAATCGCCCTTCCCTCTTAACACTTTCCCCCTTTTAACAACCCTTACCTTATACAATACCCTATCAGCTCCCCCTTTCTACCCCTTTTCGCTACCTTGCTACTCAATAGTGCTGTTCAGCCTCTAACTCTTATCCTAATTGTTGACTCATTGTTACCCTTTTCGCCACTATACTTTATCATGGTGCTTTGAAACATTAACATTACCCATTTATTAAAGCGGTATATAACCTTGATGTCTAGCACATTTACTTTCATTAACCTCAGCCTCACATACTCCACAGCCCTTCTCATCCTACCCAGACTCTGATGCCCCACCTCCTTCACTGTACCCCATCCTCCTCTCACTCCTTACTCTAACATTACTAAAGAAGGGAAAAACAATCTTCTTGAAAATCAAATTACCAACTGAGAATCTCTTAACTCCAGATGCACCAACAAAATTAATCTATATAAAGAACATTATAATAAAAATACTGTGATGATAAATTAACAAATATAAGGGAGCGTATGAACGGTATATTGTGGTGGAATCAGCCTTCATTGACTGTGACCGCCGCTGACATGTAGCAGATTAAGCTATGCTGCCTTATATCTACTTCCTTGAATAGCAACAAAAAGAGACACCACGGTCGATTTACCGAGAAATGAGTATACAGATGGAAAGTTCTCCAACAAATCTTGTTTGTATAGTGGGTGTTTTCACTTTTTTTTTTTTTTTTTTTAAGCTTACACTCCCATTTGGGCGCTATTGAAATGTCACATTGGTGGGGGAAGGTCAAATAAATGAGGGGCTGAATCAAGATCTAACCTCTAACACTACATGCCACTGTAGTGCAATACATATCATTATTTTGTGTCGATTTTGTTTAGTTGGTCCGTTATGATCCGTTTTCTTTTCTGCTGGACTGTAACCTGCAATGGAAAACATGTGTGTGATACGTTCCCTTCAAGGTTTATTGTGTAACAGACTAGTGAGATATCGCGTATGCCAGAGGATGTATATCAAAATGAATAAAGTTCACAACTAAACACGTGGTATGCGTACACTTCTACAGGTCCTACAACTGGTAACCGGCCCCCAAATAATTCTTGTCAGTCCTGTTTCACTTTAAATTTTACTGGATACAAGTGATATATCATCAATCCTTTTAAAAAAATACATGGAGGGGGCTTCACTAACTACCTAACCTCTAGATCAGAGGCCGGCAACCTTTGGCACGAGTGCCAGACTTGGCACGCAGAGCACTTGTCTATGGCACGCTATGATATTCAGAGGAGCAAAGAAAAAGTTAAATAGCAAAATAATATGAGAGAGAAAGAGAGAGACAGACAGAAAGACAGACATAAAAACGGACAGACAAATAGAGAGAAAGAGAGAGAGACAGAAACAGAGACAAAGTTTTATTATTATTGTTAGCTAAATTTTAAAATCGAGAAATATTGGGAACTACTGCGAAGGACCATGCAGCCTCCACAATAAGTTCCCTGACACCACTGTCTGATAAATTCAGTTGCAAGAAGAAAGTAGCCATGGCATTGCTATCAGCAATTGGATCTATATACAGCAGATTACTCTGAGGGTTGTTTGAAGCTCTGTATGTCTAGATACTAATATGGTGAGTATAAATCTAAAATTATAAAACATACACATTTTTCGTTACAAAGAATACTAAATGCTACATAAATATTACATTTCTGTTATGCATATGCAGGAAAATACACTTGGGTATGCAGTGCTGAAAAACTGGCACGCAAGGTTATTAATAAGAAGGCATTAATTATGAACAGGCACACTATGCTCAGAAGGTTGCCGACTCCTGCTCTAGATCCACCAAATATCTAGCCACACTTCATATAGTGTTTCAACATAATTTTTTAGATGATTGAATGCCCTATCGGGTCATTCCCCGTCTCCTCCCGGCTTAGGACTAGCTCCAAATTGTACTGTTTTTTGTTTATTTTGGACATACAGCCGACATCATAATCATAAAGAAAATCAGTATCCTCACTTTTATGACGCAAATGACACATCAAAACGCTGAGGTGTTGCCTCGTTTCTCTATCAGCAGTGGATCTACAGGGGGGGGGGGGATGTGACAACCAATGACTGTAAGGTTTGTTCCCCACCGCCACTAACCCCTCAAAGAAAAGTCAATTCTTTGGGAGATGTTCAAAAATTACCTTGTTTTCGGTCATCTCTCAGGTAAAAATATCTTGGGTTTCTTCTATTATACTGAAATTTAAGTCATAGGTTAAGAAAATTGTATATCTCATGTTTTCCATAATTCAGAAAATTAACCCTAATTTCGCAAAACCACTACCTTGCTCATGTAATATTTGGCCGATTCATGTTATATCTCTCTATAGTTGTGAGATCCTCTAAAATTGGAATGAACGTACTTCTAAAGTTAATGAGAATAGTTTAGCAAAACAAAGGATATCCATGTCATTTTTTTCCATTTTGACCCCTTCTTCCAAAAATATCGTAGTAATACAGCCAGTTATACAAAGATGAACAAAATCTACAAGACTTCCGCCGATTTGATCGATTTTAACCTTTCCCCTAAAGTCTATCCGTCATATTTGCTTATACACCAAAAACTACTTGAATTGTAGAAGATATGATGAGGAAAATATACATGCATTAAGTTTAAGTAGTAAAACAAAGAAAAAAATGGAAATCAAAGCACTGCATAATAATAAAATACACACTGTATAAAAAGCGAAGGAAATATCTAAACCGTAATCGAATTCTAGTAAAAGGGCAGAATTCTCACCACATCCCACCAAAAAGAGCAGAGATCCTAGGACACACCGCACAAGAAAGGCATCCACCCCCAACCCATCCCAGCCTATTGCATGTGAGAGGGAAGACCAAGCCCCGGCATATTACAGGCAAGAAGAGCATATTCGACGTAAAGAGAGAGAGTCCTCGTTAAGCCCTATGAAGGAAGTCGAGACCCATAAACCATGTAGAAAGGAAAGAGACCAGCATCTCACACAGCAAGAGGAGAAACCATGCATGAAAGCGAGAGAAGGACCGAAAAAAATGAAAATTGGGAGAGGCGCCATCACATTCCTTGTATTGTTTTGGGAGGACCTAGTATATTACCTGTAAGAAAAAGTTAAAATTGTATATAATCATTCTGTCTTAGAGAAAAATAAAAAGCGAGAGAGGG
>NC_091587.1:13345600-13348100 GCF_042767895.1 Penaeus vannamei | reverse complement strand
GACGAAAATGCCGAGTTCAAAGTTGCTCCTTTGTTCCTCGTAATAATTTCGATTATATATTGCGGATTCGTGTTCATTCGGGATTAAGGAGAGGGAATTGGACTTGTGAATGAAATTATTATTTACGAGGAACGAAATGCGATGTAAATGCAGTAGAAAGTTCGAAATTTTAATAAGCCTATCATTATGCGGCATAATTACAGGTGAAGCCGAAGTCAGGTATTGTTTCGTTTTTGTTCTTTCTGGACTCAGCAAGGACTCATCTTTAAGTATTTCACCTTAGGGTTACTCTGCAGACTATTCTTTAGTTATCCATACAGTTAACGGACATTTTAATCACAGCTGTGTAATTTAATCATTTTTTGTAGTTGTGAGAATAATAGTTTGTAGAGTTTTGCTGTTTGAAAGCATATCAGATGATTATTTTAAATATATTTTTGTGTTATGTTGAGGTTTGTAGGTGTTTGATGGTGGCAGGTTTGATTTGGGAAATATGCAGGGAATTAATTTTTGAAAGTTGTTAGCTATTAAGGTGTACAATGAGAAACTTGACTGCTCATTCCATTTAAATGGAAACTTTTTATGGTATTTGTTTGTGAGAGTGATGTACCTTCCAGATATGAAGTCACATGTGAACCCAAAATTTAAGATATAACTTTTTTCGCACATCCACTATAATTACTTTCACCTATCAACACTTCTCAGTCTCAAAGTTTTATGCGTAGGGCACTAAGTGAGCACATAACACGCATAATATTACTCTGTACATTCCTGGGAAAACCACAAATATCACAGTCTGAACCAAAAGCTTTCCTAACCTGATCACTGTTAACTCCGAGTTATTTTCTTTATTTCTGACATTGTTTGCCTACTCTGATTATATCATGGATTAGGGAGTGCTTTTTTTTTTTTTTTTCCCCATCATCATAGTGGTATTATATTTTCTTGTGAAGGTGTATGAGAATATTACGTATTGCACAACTTTCTTAACAACTTGCAAAGAAATACCATTAAGGAAAAGTGCCTTATTTTCAGTCATTCTGTCCATTGCTAGCCAATTTTACCATGTACTGCATGGTTGTGGGAAACTATACTGCCAAATCTTCCCTACTTTTTATGGGGCATAATAAATGTAGAATAATAAATATTACAAATGTGCACTTGCTTGGTTTATAACCAGAAAAGGTTAGGTTGTCAATTATATTAGGAGTATTTTTGTTTATATAATTTTTGCCTAAAGTATAGGAGATCAATTCACACTATATTGTAGTGGAAATTATATCTTTCTTTATGGTGTAAGTAACTGCATTAAAAATATGGCAATTAGGAGGAGGGACCCCTCTAAAGATTTTTCACTTGAGTTGGGTATTTAGCCTGATAGCGATGGTCCTATTATAACCTTTGATCTTTTTTATATGTTTACCAAATTTGGATATCTAGTGTTGCACAATCCCTTACTTTCAGTCACCAAAAGCCTTTAACGCTTTCAGGCAAGATGACGCTAAACAGAAGAGTCCTGAAGCGGGTGCACTCTCCCATGAAGTCACCCAAACGCAACAACACCTCCTTGCGCAAAAAGGCCCTCATTAAACAGTGGAATAGTGAAGTGCAGTTTGGAAATGCCTCAAAAGCCAATCTGAAGGTGGTGGTTCGTGTGCGACCACAAAATGCAAAAGAGCTTGACTGCAATGCAAGGTTAGTGGATTTATGGCTATGGGGTGGAGAAAGTAATGTACTTTTTTTAGAATTAAAGAAGATTAAATTCTTTAAATTTTTTGCCGTTCAAAACGGAGGAGAGGCATTTTTCGTTATTTCAAATAATGCTTAACTAATTTCAGATGTATCGTAAAACTAGTTGATGACCATATGATGGTCTTTGACCCAAAAGAGGAAGATGAAGAGTTTTTCTTCCGGGGAGTGCGACAGAGGACCAGAGATTTAAATAAGAGACAACACAAGGAGCAGAAATTTGTCTTTGAACGTGTCTTTGGGGAGGATTCTACTAATGAGCAAATTTATGAGGAAACAACCAAAGATCTTGTTGATACTCTCCTGAATGGATATAATTGTTCAGGTAATGTATCCCAGTGTTAACTTTTTTTTTTTGTTAAGATTAACCAAAGGAATCGTTGTATATTTAAACATTGTTTCTAGTATTCCATTTTGTTACTGCTGATTATAATGATGTTGTAATTATCCTAATAGTTCAGTTTTAAAATTGATTTGTAGATTTGATTATTTTTAGTGTTTGCCTATGGTGCAACTGGGGCTGGAAAAACCTTCACAATGCTTGGAAAGCCAGATAGCCCTGGCATCACCTTTCTTACCTTGATGGAGTTGTACCGTCGCATAGAAGAAATCAAGGAGGAGAAGACATGCGAAGTTGGAATATCATACCTGGAGGTTTGTCTAGATTAGTTATCATAAAGCTTTATGAAGATTGCAGTATTTCTTATATTTTTCTTCATTCTTCTTCTTCTTCTTCTTCTTCTTCTTCTTC
>NC_091587.1:13318100-13328100 GCF_042767895.1 Penaeus vannamei | reverse complement strand
AAAAAAAAAAAAGTAGTTTTACTATAAGATTTAAGTTCTGCTAAGTGCCTTCAAAATGATTACTTTTCATATTGCTTTAAAGTTGAAGATCCAGAATCTCCTCGACCAGTATCATGATTCCAAGTGACAGGTCTTTAGAAATGTTGATAAAGAATGAAATTATTTATGTACCCTATTTCTAGAAAATATATTACCCTCCCCTAGGAGCTAAAAGCCAAGAGTGGTGTGGTAACAGAGGTATCAGAGGAAGAAGCTGAAATCCAGAGAAAGCTTGTGGAAGCCAGCAGTGAGAGGAAAGCACTCAGACGAGAGATGTTGCAGTTAGAAAGTTCACAGAGGGAGGTAGAGCTCAAAATCCATACCTGTACCATGCGTCTGAACAGGATGAAAATCATTGCCTTTGCGTCACAACGGCTGGACAAGGTAAGAAGGGCTTGAAAATTTTAGGCATTGAATTTCTTTAAACATGTTTGTTGGAAAATTGGTAAATGAAGGCACAGTCATGTATTGTGGATTCTGTTGCACACACAAAATAACCAGAACCATTACCATTTCTCTTAAAATTCAAGTATCTGGAGCATTTGTTCTCAAACTGTATTATGACCTACATGTGTCATGGTTATCCTCTAAGTATGTCACATAACATTTTACATATTTGTGGTTCTTGACTTTGAAATTACTGCTACAGCATTAGGAAAATGTAAATTGAGCCTATGTTGATGTAACTCAAAATTTCTCATTACATATATTATTTTACAATAATTTACTCTTAGTTGCACATTCAAGAATAACTATATGTATAATATATTAGTATTCATATATTTATAAAGTAGTCAGAATTCTAGGATGAATGTATGAAAAGGACACCAGACTCCAAATGTTGAGAAACCTTTATCTAAAGTGATCTTAGGCACTTGGAACATGATTTTTACACTATGTAAATTTTTTTGTCACTTTCTTTGCTTGTGCAGCTATAGTTATAATCAATTTTGGAGTTACAGATTGATGTAGGGATTATTAAGAAATGTCATAATAGCATTGTGCTTTTCATAAAATATTGATATTCTATTTATCTTGCCAGAGTATCTCAAAGTGTGAACGCACTGTTCGTAACCTTGGCATCAGGCTAAGCCAGACAAAGAGACTACAGCAAACTGTTGAAGCCAAGCTGGATGCCAACTTGGAAAAGCTTCATGCTGCTCAAAGAGCCTTGAATCAGTGGGGACCAGGATCAAGCCAACCATCTCATGCTTCTCAGACACTTATTGACAAGAATGAAACTGGTGTAAGTATGCTCTCATTTTTATCTTGAGTATGCTTTAATCTCACCAAATCAGATGAATGTTATAAGTTAAAATGATTTTGTATATAAATTGATCGAACAAAGCAGGTAGGTGTAAGATTTTATGTTTTTGCAGCTGGCTTACCGTGACCTTCACCAGCTGGCAGACTACTTGAGAGGAATGGTGAAGGAAAGTTTCAATGAACAGAGAGCCAGTGAACAGCTGATTTGCCAGCTACTGAACACCACTAAACAGTTCTATGTTCAGCTACGTGCTAGTAACCAATGTACACCAGAGATGGAAAAGTACTTTGAGGTTAGTTGTCCTTTTAATACATTTTACACATTTGTGTAACAGATTTTTGGGTTTATATACACCTTTTAGAGGCTGACTAGCAACTTCTTGATAGCTTCATTATTGCAGTCACAGTTATTAATTGACAATAATTTAACAACAGTTTTAAAGTAAATAAATCAATGTGTTAAAACTTGTGATTAGTAAATACTGATATAAGGATAATATGCACTGTGATATATATGTAGATTATAAGATATCTGTAGAATAAGTATTTTAAGTAGGAACAACACAGCAGTTCCAACTCAATGACCTGCTCCATTTTTCTCCTAAACATTCATTTTTTGTTTGATGTGCCTTTGTTTTAACAGGAGGGTTAGCAATGCTGCAAGTGCATTAAGTTTTACTCTTTGTGGTGGGTGGGTGGGGTTAGCTTTGTCCTTGCAAAGTAGAGCGCCAGCATTGGATCCCACCATCTAGGTCTCTTGACTACAGAACTTTCACCCAATAACTGGCATAACAAGAGGAAAAATCTGAATTATTATTTTTTCCTACTTATTTTCATTTTACATCTGCAAAGGTGTGCATCTTGACTTCATGGCATGGATTTCCAGCATTCCATCACTGTTATTGTTCAGTTAATGGATGAGTATTTCTTTGGTACATGTTAATTACCCTCATGACTAGAGAACTACTCATCCACCATACTGAGTCCTTTAACACAGTGTGGACCAAGAATAGATAGGAAAGCAACAAAATTGTATGTAAACATAGAATAGACAAACCAAATTTTATACTGGATTATACCATCTCTTTGGGTAAGTGGAACTCTGGTTCATGTTTATTCTAAGTCATGACTAGAGTCTCACTTATCCACAGTGATTGGTTATGAAAACTTCACCTGTGTTTGTCAGCAGTAGTAGTAGTAATAGTACTATTGTTTTATTTAAAGTTACCTTAGACATATTTCTTAAAAATTGTAATTTTGAATAATATCCACAAAACTACAATTGTTTTGCAATGTTTTTGGCAGAGTATTGTAGAGAAAATGGACGAAAGCAAGATCATTTGGGCAGATCAACACCAGGAAAATAAAGAGGAGGCATCCAGTCTCCCAGAAGAGCCGGTATTAGATGTGAATCGCCTGACCATCTTACCGATTACAAGCAGTGTGTTCATATCCCCAGCTACAATGGTTGATCAGAAGATGTTTAGGTTAGTGTAGACACTTAAATGATCATAAAACCTATCAACAAGTCAGATACTGAACATACCAGAATGCTAAAGATATACAAAATGTCAATGATAACTCATCACCATGAAAGATACTGTACATAAGAATATAACAAAGGTATACAGAACTTTTCACTGAGTTAACCCTTTGGATCTGGTTGTGTCACGGAAATCAGTGTTGAAAACTCAGGCAATGGGTTACATAAGCGGCCAACATCCCGGCATGTGGAACATAGGCCAGCCGCACACGAACAGCCATGAGCGGTGACAAGACTGTCTCCCCTTTGCAAATTTATTTTGTGTAAACTTTTTTAGCTTTATCACCATTTTCCAATTTCTATATTTGTCTTTTTATTTGCTTTATCCAGATGGTAATAGATTATTTTCCTTGTGCAGACTCCATATCTTCTGTCTATGTAGTAAATAACTCAGTGCAAAAGGGGGAGGGGGGATTTAGAACATTTGGTTATTTGTCACAGCAGCCAGGAAAACGGTTTACAGCATGGAAATGGCATCCTACTTGGAGCCGGCGCTCTTCTAGTCACTGCTTACACACATTACATTCTACATTTGTTTATCAATGGGAAAAATGCTAAAGCTCCCTTCTAAGCACCAAATGAGTCAAATCACACAAAGAAGTTTGTGCATTAGTGGTGTCTTTACCATCACCCTAGCCTTTGCTCATGACAGCAAGTTCATGTCACCCAGGCCGCAGCCAGTTTGCCGTGTCACCTGCCCCTTGACTCAAGTTTTTCCATGACGTGACCGCAAGGTCATTCGGGTCCAATGGGTTAAGGATATAGCAAGTTTTTACATGAAGTATATATTTGCCAATTTAAAGTGAACTTTTTTATTATTACAGGAGGTCGATTATGAAATCCAGTAAGAGTACATCAGCTTTACCATCAGCAACTCTAAACATGGGTGAGCCATCTGGGCTTAACTTGTCGAGTGTGGGTGAGAGCTTTATCCACGACTCTCCCATCACTCCTAGAATAATGAACATCCAAAATACCATACCTGATTCTCCTGTGCTCTCTGGCTTTAGTCTTCCAAGTGAAGATGGCAAAGTGAAATCAGAAGAACAACGGGCAGAGAACTGTAACCCAGTACCTCATTCACCTTTTTTTCAACAAACCCCTGAAAAGAGTGAATCTGTTGAACCTAAAAGCCTAACTAAAGACTTTGGGTTTGTTAGCATGACTGAAGGATGTGGTATTAATACTTTCAATGTCACAAGAAACTCGGGCGTGAACCTTGATAAAACGGAATTGTTAGAGGACATTCAGCCTATTGACTGCTCAATTAATGCTACATTTGCTATAACACCAGCAAAGAGTCTCAATACAACAGTTGATATACCTACATGTCTTCCAAGCTTAAATACTACAATGGATATGCCAGGAAGGCTTCCAACTTTAAACACCACAATTGATATGTCTGCAAATGCTGCAGGCTTGAATACTACAGTTGATTTACCAACCAAGAGTGTCACTGTGGAAAAATCTACACTGGGAACACTGAGTACAGCCATTAACATATCTACCCTACAGTCTGTTTTAAACACTACCCTTGAAGTTTCAAAGCCTTCACTTGTTACTACCTCTGTTGGATCAGGTTCTAATCCATCCTTGATAAGGACTACAAGCAAGCCTAATCTGCATTCCACCATGACCTCTCAGCCTTCACTTTTGAATACAACAGTTGACATATCCTCCAAGCCATCCTTTTTGAATACAACAATTGATATGACCTCCAAGCCATCACTTCCAAATGCTACTGTTGGTCTTACTTCAAATCCAGCCTTGAATACTACTATGGATATAGTGTCAAAACCATGTGGAAGTAATGCTGGTGAAGCTTCTAATTCTTGTACTACAAGTACTGAGAGTTCAATAAAACCTGTGATATCCCTCAAGTTGGAGGTGCCAACAATTCAGTCTAGTATGTACAACCAAAATGCTGTAGATAAAATAAAACCATTTGGGGAGACTTATGCAAAGCTACCAAATATGAATATCCCAAATGATGCCATATCGCTTCCTGAACCAGTAACTTTGAAAACAACCTCGAGAAAGTTATTTACCTCTAATTTGGACTCTACATTTTGCGTAGAAGACGACCAAGGAAAACCTAAGGACACAATTGGAGCAAGTCTAGGTTTGTTTTTATTTATTTACATGTTTTTCTACACTTCTTGCCTAACACCTATTTCTATCCCTATTACTAGTAATTGCTTTTTCAATATTCTTCATCCTTCCTTAGACATATACTCTAACCCTTCCTCCCTTTACTAATCCCAGTCTTCCTCCATTTGCTTCCATTCTTAACCCTTTTCACTTCCATAATATTTTAAAGCACTCTGTGACCTTTGACATCTAAACCCTTTTGTCGTAATCATTTTACACTTTTGATTACTTTACTGTAGGGCTAAGACTTCTGATGTTCAGCACATTTATTTGTTTTACCTATTAACCATTTATTGTCTCAACTATTGCATTTTGAACTCAGTTTTGTATATTGCAAGAAAAATAATCCTCCCCTGTACAGCTTTTATTCCATTTTTGCACTCTGATACTACTGGAATAATGTTACTGATTGGAGTATCTTTCTTCGTAGGTTGCAGTTTTGAAACTTTAAAATCGCCAGTGCTAAGTAGTAACCAGTTGAGAAGGATGACATTTGAGGTACAGCAGCACAGCCCTCTCATCAAGCCTGTGGAAGTACAACCAGCCAGTGAAATTCTCATGCCTCCACCTACAAAGGTCTTTTTTATGATACATGTATTTTAGTTTTTTTATATCAGGTGTGCTCTTTGCTAATGATTAAAAAATGCATCATGAATTCTATACATTGAAGGATATTGTATTGGAGGTTTATCGGTATAGATTCATCTTCTGTTCAGAAAAATGTAATGGTGCATTAGATATCAGCATTAAAATGTGAGCTATAATACTTGAAATGTGAATTGCTTGTTTCTTGTAAGGTATGAATATTTGTTTTAGGGAAATATAAAATATGTATGATTTATCTTAACCTAGCTGCTTGGTATTACATATTTGAATGTCACTGACAAGTATTTTCATCGGTAGACTGTCAAGGGGATCTTAAAGAAGACACCACAGAAAACGCCTACACGTGGTACCACACCAGGGAAAGGGACGATTATAGGCAGGGGCTTTGGCAAAACTACCACACCTGGGAAAAACATCACACCTGGCAAAAGTCAAATCTCAGGGATGAAGAAGAGCCTGAGCACTTCTGCCCTAGGTCCTTACCAGTCCAATTCTCTGAGAACCAGCGGTCAGTCAGTGGCTAACAATAAGCAGAAGTTAGCAGGTATGTGAAATTTATGTAAAGGGATATTTTGGATAATGAGGGATATTTGATTATACTTTGTTTAATGTTTAAGAATTGAGTTTTAATTATTATTATTCATTTTGTTTATTTTAGTTACAAAGAACGTTATTGTAAAACTAGTTACCTAATTGCATAATCATTTGGCAGGTCTTGGAGCAGCTCTACGGCGTACTTCAAGCTTCCTAAAGGCAAGAGGACAAATGAGTAATCAGGAGAATGTTCCACCAACTCAGAGGGGGCCATATAGAGACACCTTGTCCTCATCAGCAAAATCGTTATCACATTTTCAGTATAAGCCATAGGGATGGCAGTCATCTTGCCTTAATAAAAATGTAGCTTGGGGTGAGAACACTGAAAAAAGTAAAATACAACCAGTGATGAAGACAGAAGATGTTCTCAAAGATTTCACCAACAAACAATGTTTTGGATCAAAAGTTGGAGGTGGTTTTCTGCAAGAGAAATTACAAGAGTTTTCCTTTAGTAACAGTGTATCTCATAGTGTCAAAGGTTTTGAAAAAGTTGTGGAAAAAAGCATTAGTATACAACCTTGGAGTATGCACGCAATGCCATGGACACTTGGTGTGAATAATAGAAAATTATATCCAGTGTTTGCTTACTTGCCAAAGTCTTTCTGATCTCTCAAATTTCTTTTTTGTATGCTTGCATGCACAAGGATTTGACTGTCTTCTGTTTCCCACCGTTCTAGTGAGAGGGAAGTAATGTAATAATATATAGTAATGGATGTGTTATTGTATTTTCTTTTCTTTTTTTATATGATACTGTAAATCATTAATGTATGTTTTTAATGTAAATAGGAAATCAGTTTATAGAAAAGATTATTGAAATCTTACTAGTTTTATATGACTTTTTTTTGTATAAATTTGACTGTAAAGAATTATCATCATAACCATTTTAAAGCAAATGAAAATGTGTGAACCTGAAATGGCTCAGTCCATAGGTATCACATTGACTCATTTTATTTCACTAGATTCACTTGTAAGTGAAAGAAAACTGTAAATTTATATATGTATAAGGAATATTAATTACTCTCTATTCTCTTCTTTCTTTCCACAGATGTATTATCTGTTAAATATATATGTTACAAAGTGCTATCTCAATAAAGTTAATAATTTTAATGATGTTTTATTATACTTATAATGGATTTTATCACATTTTTCTCTATATTAGTAATTGTGATTGGATACTTTAATGTTAAGATGGTATGTGCATGCATTCCATAGATCACTTGAGCATTAGATTGAAAAAAAAAGAAAAAAGCAAATGGCCTCTGTTTCAGCAAAAGTTGATACTAAATGTTGAAGTGGGTATAAAGGTATAGATGTACAAACAAAGACTAATGTTCCTGTTTAAAGCAATGAAAGGTTTACAATATGGAAAGAAATAATAAACTTGACAAACTTGTGCTTAAAAATCCTTTTTGACACAAGTCCCATGTCTCCTCTCAACCAGACTATTTGATTGCTAGCTGCTGTAGAAGAATTTGATCCCATCCACATGTCCTGGCACTGTCTGTACTTTGGGGAAACCAACCAAATGGCTATGCCAGTGGGAAGGGAGACCACCAGATGAGCTCATCTAGCTTGTAATTTGTTTAATCATATGGATAGGGACCTTGGGAAACCAATGAAAAAATGAAAGTGGGTGACACAGTGGAGTTTAAAAAGGAAAGAACTATCATAACGTATTAAAACCTTTCATTGTTTTGGCCTATATTCTTTATATTTGCTTAGGGCTTGGGTTTTGTCTACCTGTCAATAATGTAAATTAAAATTCCTTATCAGTTGATGTGGCTGCCTTTTCCTTACCTCATCATGAGCCAGGTCATCTTTTACCATATGAATGTGACAATACACTCTGGAGACTATCGAGCACCTGAAGTCAGAAGAAAATCCTGGCATTCACTTTCCTGAGCAGTACCAGACTTTCCAGAACTGGCCACAGAAAACCCTCCATAAATTGGCTTTACTAGTGACTCCAGTAGCTGTCTATCGAGGCTTGAATTTGGAAAACTGGGACTGATTTTGTTTAATTACCTGACTCATCTAGTGTGTTCATCAACTGATGCCTTATGATGATTACATTTGCATTCAATTTTTGTTTTGTCTCAAAAAATACATGGAAGACTCTAAACTGACTTCAAAGAAAACTCAGACAAACTTTCATATTTGCTACTCAAAAGTATTCCACCTGACATGGCCAGTAGCAGCTAACATATTAAGGAAAACAAAATATACAGTTTGAATTAAATGTAACTATAATTATATCAAATATGACATGGGAATATCTAACAGCAACAAAGCCTACATATTTAAATTCTGAAATATTTACTTTTCATACATTAAAAAAGAGCCCAAACGGATTAAAAGGTGTTTTCTATGAAAATATAACACTAAAAGGTACAATTGTATTTGAATTAACATGAGTTTTTTTTAACCAAAGTCAATTAAGTAGTACTATATTCCCAGGATATGTAAATATGAATATTGCAGTTGATCCAGTAATGGGTTATTCCTCTACTAACTGTCCTAGATTTGCAGAAAAAAATCAAAATACTTTTAAGGATACTGTGGTTGCAATTCTGAACAACTCTTGAAGAGCTAAAGTAAAGTTCAAAATCTACATGCATGTATATCCCCAAGCAAAAAAAAGAAAAAAAATGAACTCTGAAGGAATGGAACAGTGAAATGTATTACGGTATATCATTTATCAGAACTAATGACCAAACCTACTACAATTACAATGATGAACTGCCTAAAATCGGGTAAAATTAAAAGTTGTATATGTGATAAGCAATCTAAACAGTTCTAACCTTTACTACTACATTCTCGCAATACTCTAGAACACAATCTTCATTCATTCCTCAGTCATGATAATGAAATGTACAAATTCGAGACATAATCCAACAAAATAGTATATGTCAAATGATCACAAGGTCATTCTACTTTTTCTGAATGTATGAATTCAAACCAAGAAACACAAAACTACAACATTTACTTATATACATCTTAAATGGACTGTTACTTTTATATTTCGCTTGAATTAATTTCTTAAATGATACACATAAGCACTGCGTTACACTATCTTTCTCTATCCCTATAGCGCATTTGTGTGATAACGACCACACGGAGGTGTGAGTGCGCTTGCGCTCGTATGAATGAACGTTTTCCAGTACCGACCACATCTTGGTAGCAGCTTTCTCTTTTTATCTCTCTCTGAATATATATATATATATATATATATATATATATATATATATATATATATATATATATATATATATAATACGTTTTCGAAGATTTCTTCATCAAGTGTAAAATCCAAATATTTGTTTATCGTAACATTTGATGAACTCGACGTTTTCGAAACGTCACGTATATTCGCTTCCAGTGTGGTTGAGTCACGAACTTTTATTGTGAATATACGTTACTGTATATTTCTATTCACACACACACACACACACACACACACACACACACACACACACACACACACACACACACACACACACACACACACACACACACACACACTGAAATTCCTCGTGCTTAAAGATACCCATCTCTAAATGTCATGTGTTGATTTCCATTCCTTAACTCATATATATATATTTTTTTATGTTGCAGCAGTGAAGGTGCAGCAAGGTATGAAAATGAAGCCAGTGGACTATCGAGCAGTGATCGAGTTTTTATGCTTGAATGGCCATACACCGCAAGAGGCCTTCGATGAAATGGAAGCTACTTTTGGGGAGGATTCCCCATTATATGACGTTGTTAAACATTGGCCTCGCCAATTCAAGGTTTGGTCGGAGA
>NC_091587.1:13308100-13313100 GCF_042767895.1 Penaeus vannamei | reverse complement strand
AACGTAAACACATTTTCTAGTGCAGTGGCATAATTTCAACACATGAGAGCTATTTTATTCAACTGGTGTTCCTAAGAAGGTATGCGGCGAGTGATGGAATATCCCAGAGATCTCTTGTGAGTGTGAGAAGGGCGGAAAAAAGTGTTTTTAGTAAGGGTTTCCTGGCTGTCACCTGGATCGGAATGTTTAAATCACACAGAGTAACACGTAGTCACATATTTGGCCTAATTTCGGCCGATAATTCGATGGTGCACGGCATTTAAGACTGTGATGAGTGATTTAAGGGTGCTGAGACACGTAATAAGTGTGAGGGATGAGAAAGGAAGACAGACCACGGTAGGCCTACTCGGAACCCCCTCGGGCAGAAGTGTTATTACAGTGTTATTACTATTATTTAAGTATCATTTGCCAGTGCATTTCCTTATCATTAAGCATGGACAAACGTTAGTGCAGCCACGGTTAGTGTGCTTTGTGCTTTAGGATGTCTGATTGGATTTTGGGGGAATATTGATTCAATCTTTCCTTATTTGTGGAAATTGATAGAAAAGAAATCAAGGCTGATGCATTTTATTGCTACAGATTTACATGAATTTTCATATTGGTTTTGTAAGTATTATGCAATGAAAACAAACATATAGGTAAACACAGTCTTAAGATTCTTGCCTTAAATGTTTATATTAAATACTTGAATGCAAGTGATTTTTTTTATACAATGATAACATTTGTGAAGAACCTACTTTTCATGTTTAAGAGGGAGTTATTCTTGAACTTGTTAATGTGTTATTTTTAATGTTCATGATATTTGAAATAATAGCAAGCTTTCTATTGTTTATTTTATACGCTCTGTAAATACGTTGGAAAAAGAACCGTAGTATGGTACTTAAGATATATTGATTCTGATAAAATATATCAGAAGAATGGGTGTTTAACAAGAACTAAATTCACCACTTTTGATGTAAGTACTGTATTTATACTAAGTATTTTGTGCAGTGCCCAAACACAGGAAGAATGAAATGTTGAATTTGATAGCAAAAGCATAGCATAGCCTATATAAAGTGGTATAGACGATAATCAAATTGACCTCGTGCACTGTTATTTCTCTTTATAGAGAAAAACAATGCATGGGAATGAAATTTTCTAATAAGTAGTGTCATTTCAACCCCCAATTTTTATCTTTGCCAAGTTTCTTGAGGATTTGATAACTGTTTCTCTTATTTCTTGAATTTATGGTAACCTCTCTCACTTCTTGGTTAACACCTCAAACACACAAAAGACAGACACAAGTATAAAAAGATTTATTCTTTGCTTTTTGATAAGGTAAATTTTAGCACACCTGCTATGTTATACAAAAAAACAAAAACAAAAAAAGAATTGTCCACTGCAAGCGAGTGTATTTGTGAGAGAGTGTAGATTAAGTGTCATAGGAGTGTAATTTTTTCTGATGGCAATATTGAGTCAAGAAATATAGAAATGTAATAATTTGCTGTTTTTTGAGAAAAGGAAGGTATACATGCTATGCAATTTTACCCAAATTTTCTGTGGAACTGTGTTATTCTGAAGTTAAGATATTGATTTGTCTCTAAATATGACTGATAAGTTATTTAAATGTTTCTTAGCACCAGTCCTGCACATATAGACAATTGTTAAGTAATTGCAATGGTTAATAAACGAATTCTAGACCTTTAGCATAAGTAGGTTGATAGTTTATTTGGATAAATGTGAATGCGATTGGTCCTTTGTTTTGTATCTAAGTTGAGTGAGTTCACAGGATATAATAGTTGGAAAAGGTATAAGTAAAGATAGGTAAGTTAGCCAGGCAAGAGGAGTATTAGTTTTCAACATTACGTTGATTGTCCTCTTTTTTGTAAAATTCCATATTCTTTTTCATTGCTGTTTTCAAGTAATGTCAGAATGAACTCTTGCCATTCATTAAGCCATAGTGTGAATGAGGTGAAAATCATTTAAAGTTTAGCATTCACACCTCATGCTCAGCAGGGATTATGTTCTGATCTCATTGGCCTCTCTAGTGAAATGTTTTTATTTCATTTCTGTCAGTTGTTTACTTATTTCCTCCACATAAAATCTTCATATTAAATTTGACTTTGAAATATGTAAAAAAGAGAAAAAGAGGATATATTTTTGAATATCTTAAATATATACTGTTATATAGTTTGTTTACATCTGTAGTTCAACTTACATATCATGCTGCAGCAGCAATATTTGTTTTGCATAGCATGCACAATCACTGGATGTTGCCAGGAAGGAAATAAATGCTACATCATTATTTTCTAAGACCTTGCCAGCTAGCATGTGTAGACATAACAATCCCACATGTAATGTAAATATTTCATAAGTAATAATTTATCTACCTATCTTTATGATATTTTTATTTTTTTCTTGTTTGATTAAGGATATATTGGATTCAAGCTCTCTGATATTGCATTTGTTGTATTTCTATCACATGTCTTGCTGTCCTTTTAATTTTTATGGTAATTAATTGTCTCCAAGATTATGACTCCATTCCATCCATTAGAGATTTGATTTGATTTGATAATATTTATTTACAGAACAGTGTACATGCCCTGTAAAAAGCCAGGGTAAGATGCTACCGCATCTATCCAACTGGCTATGCTTATATTTATGTAAAGGGCTATTAGTCAAACATTAGTTCTACATGCCTGAAGGGCTGTGTCATTATGCATACATTATTCACATATCATCTAGTTGGTAAAAAGCCTTTTATATCCCTAATCGTATCGAAGACAAGACCAGTGTCTGAGATAAAATTAATATAATCAATAAGCGCTGGTCTCTGGACAGTGCTATTTGATCAATAGGATGCAGTTTTTGAGCAACCATCCATCAGAGAGTGAGTTAACCCCAAGCCACCAGGCGTGACATGTACGTACATGCCATTGCCCATTGTGTGTGTTGAATTTAGTAATTGTTTTTACATATAGATGGCTCCACAAGTATGAAGTCACCAATGAGCCAATTATGCAGACTCCCTGTCTCACCTGTTTACCCTTTTACTTGGTTTTCAATAATATTTTATAATAGTACTGCTATTAATAATGTTGGTAACAATATAGTAATTATAATGTTTATAACAAAAATAGAAGTATCAATACTGATAGCATTAGTAAAAAAAAGTTTACCCGCTCTTTCAAGGAAAAGTGAGGTCGCAAGATCTACTAATTAACTCCTTTGTGGTTAAGCATTGGCAGAGCCATCTATGTGCAGAAACATTTAACCTAGCATTGTCAAAGGGAACGCACCATTTTCCTGTCGACATTGGGTTAAAAGAATGCACATTTATAGTCTGGCAGACAACTCCAAGGAAGTATGATACCATAGACTAGCAATTATGGCCTTTGTAGATTCATAGGCCGCAAAATGAAATTACAAAACTAGTGCATGATTCTATAAGCTGTTATGTAGGTGAGAATGTGCCTTAGATAGGATATGAAAGAGGTTGGAAGATTATGTAATTATATTGATAAGGAAGGCTTGATATTCATCTGCATTTTTCCTCTTGTCCTTACTAATACTAATACTATCATCAGGTATATGAAATGAAATTGTAAGTGTCATAGGATTTATATAATACTGTTGGAGTTATTATTAGAGTAACTGCTTAATGATGATGGATATCATAGATTATAAACTTGCATTGTCAGTAATGTTAGCTTCTTGTTACTATATAGGTATTGTCTGGCCTAGGATTTTTAAATATTTATAAAAGCAAGAGGTGATTTTCATTTGCTTATTGATCTATCTATATTTTTTTACAATATATGGGACAGTATAAAATGAGTATATGGCAGGTTCATTTTTTGATTTACCAATTTAGACAATTTTCCGACAGGACAGAAGTAATTGATACTGTGGTTTCTGTGTTTCAGCAAAGGCCAACTAACCTTCCCATGTATATTGAGCAAAATGGAATGTGGACAAATACCATATTTATTAATAAATTGTCAGGCTCTATCTTTCTAGAATGTACATTATAGAAGTTTGTTTGTCCTTGCCAGAACGTAGATTCATGGAATTTGTGATAAACGATATTGTGTTTTATCCTTTTTTAGCCATATTATTTTTTTTTATACCTAATAGTGTTTTTTTATTGTTTTCTCTTCCTTGGTTTTGTCTATGTGTGTTTCTATTGTAGATAATTACCAGTGTTATTTGTTAGATTTGATAAAGGTTGATGATGTTTGTTCCCATTCATACTTTTATTACAACCACCACCGGATGCTGTGTTAAATTGAGGATTTTTAGTGTGTTCTGCAACGTTTTCTTATCATCATTTCTCATTTGAATTTTTCCTTAATAACAGTGAACCCACAGGCATAGCACAACTGTGAATGCAGTGATTCAACATGTAACTATCATTACGGAATCTAGAATAATTACATTTGTGAGATTTCCATGAATAAGTGTTATGAATTTTAATGTTAGAAACAAAATGTTAAAAGAGAACACTTTCTATGTAAGGGAAAAATCAGATAGGGCTTTCAGTATAAGATAAAATGAAAGAGGTATATGTTTACTGCTCACTGTTTTATATACTGCATATTTTACAACATAAAGAATGGACAGGTGCATTTACAACACATCTATCACTGTATCATTTTTTTTTTTTTTCCTGTTTGGTTTAGGGTATATCTCTCCTAAGGGTTAAGGAGTAAATGCATGTGAACATTCTTTGTCAATAGTTATTACTTTTATTTAATTATTCAAAGCATATTTATTTGCAAAAAAAAAGAAAAAGAGAAAAAAGGAATTTTTTCCCCTAATTTTAGAATATTTTACTTTCAGATAAGATAGTGTCAATAATGATATCAACACACATTTTGTGGCCAGGATAAGGATGTTTTCCTTGCGTATAGTAACAGTGGACCACTATCAGGGGACTCCTGTCAATGGTCTTGATCCACAGTATTCTACCTTCCGCGGGGCACCAGTAAAGCGTGTTCCTGTCTTGCGCATCTTTGGTG
>NC_091587.1:13270718-13275718 GCF_042767895.1 Penaeus vannamei | reverse complement strand
GACCTGTTTTTGAGAGGAAAATTAAAGGATAGATGAATTAATATTGGTAGTAAGGAATCAGATTAACCCAATGCCGATGGGTAAAAATGTTTGGCAAGTGGACGTATGGACAGGATTGTTGGTGCGCATCGGCAGTTTCCCCTGTTTGTGCCCGGCTCGATCGGAAGTTTGCAAGCGACATTTAGCACCTAAAAGCTTTGATTTTGCTATAATTTATAAAAATATTAAAATTTTTAAGGTTTACCTTTATTATAGGTGCCATTGCCTAAAATCTTTACCATATAAATGAAGCCGCTACTATCAGAGAAAAACAAACTCCGTCCGACGAGCCAGTGGCGCGGGAATGGGCATGACACGATGCCACCCGCCTTTCAATCCACAACAGCCATGGCATGCCACCCATCGGCTAGGAGTTAAATCTGTTGGTGAAATAGTTGAGTATGAAGTCTTTTTTTTTTTTATCCAGAGATTATGATTTTTTGATTCAGAGGTTATTTATGCCCCTTTGTTTTTCTAGTGGAGTAAGATCATGATCTAAGAAGAGTCAAATGCACAATTGCCTTTTTTTAAAATTTAGGTCAAACTTGGTGATCCGGGAATGGTCAGATGCACTGAGAAAGATATTCACTGGATACCAAGAGAACATCACGCACATCCAGCAATGGCAGTCAATGATGTTACTACTGACATATGGGCTTTTAGCACAACCCTATGGCAGATATTTTCCATGGGGAAAGAGCCATTACCAGGTAAGAATTGTTGTTATTTATACGTGCATATACTTTATGTAAGGTAAAATTGTGTCATGTACCTACACTACACAGATGTCCACTCCCACACTCATTTATGACCTTAGCCACACCCATGACCTTACTCACACCTATGCCCATACCCTTACCCACACCCATGCCCATACCTTTACCCACACTCATACCCATGCCCATAGCCTTACCCATACCCATGCCTTTGCCCAGACTTATTTATGCCCACATGCATGTCCATGCCCTCACCCATACCCATGCCTTTGCCCAGACTTATGCCCACATGCATGTCCATGCCCTCACCCATACCCATGCCCAAGCATACACTCAAGCACACATCCATACTGCTTCTATGCCAATACCCATATCCACATCCACACCTATGCCCATGCTCACAGTCATGCTCACACCATTGCCTACACCCATGTCCATGTCCTTGCCCACGCCAATGCCCACACCCACACCTATACCCAGCTATGTATACACCTATGCCCACACCCATGTCCATGCCCATGCCCACAAACATATGCACTCCCATGCTCACACCCATGTTCATGCCATGCTGATGTCCATTCCTACACCCTCTCCCGCTCCCATGTCCATGCCTAGGTCCATGGATTTCACTTGAACAAGTATGTAGCTTTTGTAATGTTTTAATTTTTTTTTTTCCAAAGGTGCTGACCTGGAAGAGGTTCGTAAGCTTTATGAAATGGGACGTTTGTTGCCACGGCCGGATCTCTGTCCACTTGACTTGTATAAGGTTGGTTGTTGGTTATTGTGTTTATTTGTTATTTTTTGTGGGTATGTGTTGTATACCTTAAGGACGGTCATTATGTCAAGATTTAATTTCCAGGATAGATTTATATATTTATTATTTTTTGTTTGTAAGGTTGCCTACATAACTAGCAGTGTGATGTATAACAGGGTTGGGATAATATATGATTACTGTAGCTGCTAAGGTTTTTAGTGGGACGAGAATTTTAATACAGGATTAATACAGGATTAGAAGGATAATATGGTAGGTTATGTTTGTGGGATCATTTGTGCAATTAAGGTATCACACATTGACATAGAGCAAAGGTGGTTATAAAATTGTTATACAAGGAAGTAAATTTTATTGCCTATTATTATATATCCAAGAAATATTTATTTTGTTTTTTTTTACCCATATGATAGTCTTTAATCTTTTTGTGTTTTTTCACAGGCAATAAGTGAAAACAATATTTCTGACTATCATGATTATGTTAAATGTATGAATAGCTGTCCTTTGTGTAGTTGCCATTATCAAGATTATCATGTTTATTTTTTTATGGTGTCCTTACCAGTCAGAAGTAAAAGTAAAAACCTCTGTAAATTATCCTTGTGCATTTATTCTTTTATAACCTCTGTTTTCGGTCATGTCCATACACCAGGAATTTATCATGGTTTGTTTTTACCTTCCTGCGTTAGGTCATGGAGAGGTGTTGGTCTCGAGATCCTCAAGCAAGACGACAGCCACAAGCCATCATGCGAGATGTGAACCAAATTCTATACCAAGGCAAGTACTCTGCAAGGAAGGGAGGAAGTATAAGAAAGAATGAGGGAGAGGGAGAGGGAGAAGGAGAGAAAGAGGGGAGAGAGAGGGAGAAGGAGAAAGAAAAGGAGAAAGAGATTATCAGAGAAGAAGAAAGGAGCATTTTTTATTTTTTTCTGCTGCTTTTTGCTTTTGAGAAAAGGAGGAGAAGGAGACAGGATAGCAGGAGGAGAAGGAAGGGGGAAAGGGAGAAGGAGAAGGAAAAGGAAAGGGGGAAGGAGAAGGAGAAGGAAAAAAGAAGAGAAGGAGAAGGAAGCAGGAAGAAGGAGAAGGAAAAGCAAGGAGAAGGAGAAGGAAAAGAAGAAGGAGAAGGCAAGAAGGAAAAGGAAGAAGGAAGGAGAAGGACAAGAAGAAGAAGGACAAAAAGAAAGAGAACATGGAAGAGAGGAAAGGAAGGACAGCAAGAAGAGAAGAGAGAGAACAGGAGAAGGAGAAGGCAGGAGAGAGAGGAAGGGGAAGGCTCGAAAAAGAGGAAAGGGGAAGGGAAGAAGAAGGGAAAGGAAAGAAGGAGGAAGAAGGGGAAGAGGAGGAGAAGAAGGAGAGAGAAGGAGGAAGGAAGGAAAAAGAAGGAGAAGAAGGAGAAGGAAGGAAGAGGAAGGAGAGGAAGGAGAGGAGGAGAGGAGGGAAGGAGAAGGAGAAGAAGAAGAAGGAGGAGGAGAAAGGAAGGAAGAAGAAGGAGGACCGGGAGAACGGAAGACGAGAAGGAGGAGGAGAAGGAAGGAGCAGAAGGAGAAGGGAGAACGACGAAGGAGAAGAGAGAAGGAGGACCGGAGACGGAGACTGAGACGGAGGACGGAAGACGGAGGCAGGAGACGGAGACGGAGGCACTTTTTTTAGGAGACGGAGGAGGCGAGACAGGAGACGGAGACTTTTTACGGAGACGGAGAGCGGACACGGACACAGGAGACGGAGGACGGAAACGGAAAGGAAAAAGGAGAAGGAGAGAAGGAGAAGGAAGAGAAAGGAGAAGGAGGAAGGAGAAGGAAGAAGAGAGAAGGAGAAGGAAAGAGGAGAAGGAGAAGGAAGGAAAGAAGGAGAAGGAGAAGGAGAAGGAGAAGAAAGAGAAGGAGAAGAAGAGAAGAAGGAAAGAGAAAGAAGGAAGAAGGAGAAGGAGAAGGAAGAAGGAAGAAGAGAGGAAGAGAAGGAGAAGAGGAAGAGAAGAAAGGAGAAGGAAGAAGGAGAAAGGAAGAAGGAAGAAGGAAAGGAAGAAGAAGGAGGAGGAAGGAGGAGGAGAAGGAAGAGGAAGGAAGGAAGAAAAGGAGGAGAAGGAGGAAAGGAAGAAGGAGAAGGAGGAGGTGGAGAAGGAGAAGGAAGAGAAGGTGGAGGAGAAGAAGGAGAGGAGGAGAAGGAGAAGGAGAAGGAGAAAGAGGAAGAAGAGAAGGAGATAATGAAGAAGGTGACGGAGAAGGAGAAGGAGAAGGAGAAGGAGAAGGAAAGGAGAAGGAAAGGAGAAGAGGAATGAGAGAGGGACAGGGACAGGGACAGGGAGAGAGGGAGATAGAGAGGAGAGAAGGAGAAGAGAAGGTGGAGGAAGGAGAAGAAGAGAGGGAGTGGGAGGAGAAAGTGAGTGGGGGTAGAACCTGTGACACGGGGCTTGAGCAGGAAAAGGAGGCAGAAGGAAGGAGAAGGAAAAGGGAAATGAAAATGATGATTAGGGCTAGAGAGTGGGAGAGTGAGTGAGAGAGTGAGTGAGAGAGTGAGTGAGAGAGTGAGTGAGAGAGTGAGAGAGAGTGATTGAGTGAGTGAGAGAAAGAGAGAGAGAGAGTGAGTGAGTGAGTGAGTGATTGAGTGAGTAAGTGAGTGAGTGAGTGAGTGAGTGCGTGCGTGAGTGAGTGAGTGAGTGAGTGAGTGAGTGAGTGAGTGAGTGAGTGAGTGAGAGAGTGAGAGAGTGAGAGAGTGAGAGAGTAAGAGAGTAAGAGAGTAAGAGAGAGTGAGTGAGAGTGAGAGTGAGAATTACAGTTGCAGTAACAGTTACAGTTACAGTTACAGTGAGAGTGAGAAAGAGAGTGTGAGTCAGTGAAAGAGAGATTTAGATTTTAAAGATTTAAGATTTAGTTTTAATTCCATTTGTTACAATGGATATTCTTTGCTGTGATACATTGTCTGTATTATTTTGCTTCCAAATCTTCCCGTGTGCAAGGAATGGCCGGGGTTATTATTCACTGGCCGGGCGTGGGATTGAATGCAGATCTGCAAGATTGCTAGTCCAACACGCTAACTGCTGCGCCAGCACAGCACAGAGAGGGAGAGGGGAAAGAGAAAAAGAGAAAAGGAACATAGAAATAAAACAGAGAAAGGGTAGGAGAAGTGAGAGAGAGAGAGAGAGAGAGAGAGAGAGAGAGAGAGAGAGAGAGAGAGAGAGAGAGAGAGAGAGAGAGAGAGAGAGAGAGAGAGAGAGAGAGAGAGAGAGGAAAGAGAGAGGAAAGAGAAAAAGAGAAAGGGCACATAGAAATAAATCAGAGAAATAGTAGGAGACAAGAATGGAGGAAGGATGCTGAGTGAAGGTATGAGGGCTGAATAATTATTGTGCCATTTTTTCTTTTTTACTTTTTCAGTCTTTAATTCAAGGAAGAAACACTCGTACCAGACAATCTACCGCGCAAGTTCATCAACAACAGAGAACGATATTGAGGAAGACACCAATAACGATGTGGATGATTATAACA
>NC_091587.1:13238218-13263218 GCF_042767895.1 Penaeus vannamei | reverse complement strand
TAGATTAGTATGTATATTTAAATTTTATCATTTGTTTCCCTTTCAGCACAGAGAAATTAAGTATGCTATTACTACCTCCACTTGCTGCAAAACGTATCCCCGAATTGCCTGCCATCCCGTCTGAGCCCCTGCAACTTGACAAGTCTGACATAACTTTAGACATCAAAATCGGAGAGGTAGGGCGCCTGATGGAGTTTGATTAGCCTGATTTCACCCTGGAATTAGACTCATGTTAGGGATTATCACCTCTTTGGCAAGGCCTAAGTGAAATGTCAAGGGAACAAGGTGAGCCTGACCTAAAGCATACTTTGTATAGATTATGCTAATCTTGCTTGCAGGTAGTGATGTCGTATTTAGAAAGTGTTATTATGGAGATATATAACACCATTAAATATATTTTGAAGTCTAGACATGCCAAGCTCAGTGATGTGTAATAAGATATATGGGAAAATTGGCAGGTGGAGGTGGCTTAGGAACCAGTAGTACTTTAAAGGATGCTTTTGAAGTTTTTTTTTCATACTTTTCTTCTTTTGAATTACTCTTTAGTGTGGTTGATGGATTATGATATTTAACACATCTATTTGATATTTGTGATATATAGCATGGCATTTACATTATTTTGAGAGATATAGTTTGAGCTATTATTTTTTCCATATATATTTTTTTAGCAGAAACAAGTAGAATGGGATTAGTTGTTTTCCTTTCATTGTTAATCCATTGGATCTGGGTGCATCATGATCTGCACATAGACCTGGTATTAAGCTTACTAGGGGTAGGACTCTCCTGGGTGTGTGGCATGTAGGCCCTGCCATCATGTAAATCTCCTCTATATGAAATAAGCAAGCATGAAGTTGCCCTCTCACAACACACTGAAAGAATTTGTGAAAAAGATGAATATAAGATATTTGGTAAAGAAATAAATTTCATACTTTGCCAGTGTTATTTTTAGAATTTATATTAACTTTTAGAATTTGTAGAAGAAGCAAACAGTCCTGACCTCAAAAAGAGGATGCTGTAATGTTGATTCATAACTATGTTTGGTGACATATAATATATTGTTATAGCAATCCTAGTTATCTGAGTACTTGTTCTGTCAAATAATGCCTTGTTGCATTGATAGAGAATGGTATATTTTGTATTTTGATTGACTTTGTCTTTGTGTCAAGATAGTGGTCAGGAACCTATTCCCTCAAACTTGAATACTCTTTCTGGAAAAATAGATCTGCTGTCAGACATTTCCTTAAGAGAACAGATTCTAGGGAATAATTAAAATATTGAATAGTTGAATGGCAGGGTTGTAAACTATACAAGCTGTGTAGTAAATTCCATAAATGTATATATTAGACTAATAACTATACATAACAGTTTTGTAGAAACTTTATCCTGTGACCCTTTCTTTCAAAACATATAGTTTTCTTGATCCCTGAAAATATTTCCAGGGGTATTATGGGGTGGTGTACCGTGGTGAGATGAAAGACCCATGGGGACGTGTGGAAACTGTAGCTATCAAGACCCTTAAGGCTGCAGGACAAATTGAGGATCACTTGAGGGAAATCAATATTATGAAGGTATGACGAAGGAAATGAAGCCTTTAGAGTATGCATCTTTTGTGTATAGAAGAAAATATACTCTTCAAATGCAATTCTATCCCTCTCTCTTCCTCTGTCTCTCTTTCTCCCCCTCTCTCTCTCTCTTCCTCTGTCTCTCTTTCTCCCCCTCTCTCTCTCTCTCTTCCTCTGTCCCTCTCTCCTTCTCTATCCCTCTCTCTCGCTCTTTCTCTCTCTCCCTCCCATCTCTCTCTCTCTCTTGCCTTCTCCCCCTTTCCCTCTCTCTTGTACCTTCTCTCTCCTATATCAGTGAAGTGCAGTTTTTATTGTTTAGTTGAATGATGTCCAATTTGAAGTCATTTGTTATAAGGATATCATTTCATAATAGTTGGAATTGGTTGTGAAGAATATGCTTGTAAAGTGCAATGAATGTCATATATCATACTCCAGGATTTAAAAAGATGCAGTAAGTTTAGTGTTTTAAGTGAATTTAGGGATGAAAGAAATGAGTGAAAGAAGTATGGTTTAGAATAAAGATTAATAGAAAATAAATAAATAAATAAATTTATAGATTAATTTAAAGAATAAAGATTAATAGAAAAAGAGGATCTCTTAACAAGGAATGTTTATAGATAGAAACATTCATTTTTAGAGTGTACATTTATATCTAGATAGAAAAGTAGAATTTTACGCTCAGTTGTTAGCTTATGATCTAGAGTGCTTCTAATTTTTTTTTTATATAATTGAAATCTCCAATAGAGATTAGATCACAAGAATGTGGTGAAGTTGTGTGGCCTTTGTGAAGGAGATGGGGAAGAGCTGTACATGATTATGGAGTATTTGAAGGAAGGGTCTCTGAAAGCTTACATTCTTCGATGCACTGATCGTATCACAGATAGACACCTTCTCAAGTTTGCTTTGGATATCGCAGAGGTAAGTCACTTTAGTCATGTACGTTATAGTAGGTTGTTTTTGTTGAGTTCATACAATGCAACACATGCATGTGCACATACTTGTAGAGAAATATGAACGTGTATACATACATAGGAATGTAAACACAAGTGCATATACTGAGGAGAATGAACACAGGCATGCATAGGAACATAAGCACAGAGAAACATACATAAGGGCATGGACACATATAAACATATATAGGAACATAAAACAGATACAAGTACCTAGGAACATAAATACAGATACGCATACATACACCAAGATGGGAACATACATGTAGCTACAGTCACATAAGAGCATGAACACAAATGAACTTACATAGAAAAATGAACACAATAACACATACATGAACATATTTGAAATACACATACATAGAAATGTTGCATGTATGCCAGAACATGCACACTGATATGTATATATATGACCATGAACACAATTACATACATGAAAACACAAGCATGAATGCTGTTATGTAAGGACAGAAACAGAGACAAAAACATTCAGATGCAAAACAAGTTTTATATATGTAATAAGGGAATTTTAGTGAAATATCCATTCTAATATTATGACAATAAAAACAGACACATGCAAATGCAAAAAGTGGAGTGTTTATATATATTTATATAAAAAATAATGTTAATCATTTAAGATAATTACTTTTTCAGGGGATGGACTATCTTGAACAAAAGAGAATCATTCACCGTGATCTTGCAGCTCGCAATGTCCTTGTTGCTGATGAAAATACTGTCAAGATTACTGACTTTGGTCTAGCCCAGCAACCAAACAAAGGAAATTACTATATTCGCCAAACTGTTAGAGCTTTACCATTAGGATGGCAAGTATACTTGTTGTAGAAGGTTAGATGATTACACGAGAATGAAATTATATTCCAGAAAAGTTTTCTTAGTAAGATAGGCAGACTTTGTAAAGATGAATTCATTGAGTGAAACTGCAATATAGTTTTACTGAAAAACAAACCTAATAAAGCTATATGATGTTGTTATGCAAATCATTTGAGAATTTTGATTATATTAATGCTATCATGCCAGGAGATGCTGGATGATGTCCTATCATGTCATGTCCATTATGCCAGGATGAAATCTTGTCATACACGGTTGAACTTCCTCCAAGTTGTGCATGCTAAATAGTTGTTACTTGTTTGGTCCTGCCTGTATTTTTTACAGAGAAATAGTCCTGAAATATTTAGTTGATTGTATGATGAATAAGGCATATGAAAATCATGGATTTTAGGATAAAACTAAGATGTCTACATCCATGTTGAATCTTTAAAAAGCAATATTAAATTTTGCTTTTATTGAATTTGTGGAAAATCAAAATTCATTATAATTTACCGGTGACTATCAGAGTATATTGGTTCATACCTAAGTGAGAGACGAAGGAAGAAATATTTTCGATAAAGTGAAGAAGTTACGAGTAATAATTGACAAAGTGTCTGAAAACTAGAGTTTTTAATGACATCATGGAGAAGCAACCAATTAACATATGGGATATATTTCACTTATTACATAATATCCAACAGATATCATTAGCTTATTTGCATTAAAAAGAATAAGAATTTTTTTTTTCATTATTAAGGTTGGTAGCCAAGATGAAGCAACAAGCTATGAAATGACACCATGACATCATTATGTCACGACAAATCCTTATTCACATGAAATGTTGGGAACATGTGTCTATTCATAGGGATTGTTTCAAACCTTCACTTGTAAAAGTTTTGATTTTAACTGTGTCTCCAGCCCCCTGTAGGTGACTCAGCATGCATCCAGACATGCTGTTTGATATTGCAGTAAAGGCTCCTTTCATGATGTTTGTTATTGCAGTGAGGGGTCCTGTCATGGTTGGATTGAATATATAAATAGAAAAGCATTGTATGCCATATTTTTTCCCATCTTTTAACCCTGTGGAGAAGGATAACATTTTCAAATGCCTGTTGTAGGAAAAGACTAATGGTAATAATGAATAAAATGAAAATAAGGTTAGGTTGTTGAGGCACATGAAAATAATGTTAAAACCAGCACTTTGCCTTTTTGAAATGAAACTTACAGTGCATGAATGGTAAATCAAAATGTGATCTACCTTTAAAGGGTTAATTATATTGTCTTATACAATTATTACATCTCACATCCCAAATCTCTTTCCTTCCCCTTTATAGGTATGCTCTTGAGTGCATTGAGAATGAGCAATATTCGCACAAGAGTGATGTCTGGTCTTTTGGTGTAACCTGCTGGGAGATGTTTACTCGTGGGGCTGAGCCTGACCTTCCAGAAAAGTCTGATGAACTTATACAGGTTGGGCACAAGGAAACTTTGTCTAATTTTAGCTGAAGTAAATTTAATAATTAAGTCGAGTTTGGTTTTGCCAGATATGAATCTGAACAAAAAAATGTTTCTGAAGATGAGATACATTTGGATGAATGTTTCAATGGATATTATTTTCAAAATGGAATACATGTAGTAAATAATTGGTACTCATTATTTCCCACATTGTTTATTCATAGGCCCTGAAACTTGGCAGACGACTGATATGCAAGCCCCCATGCAGGACGAACATCTACTCCAAATTGATACGTATTTGTTGGGATCAAGAGCCAGCTGTCCGGCCTAATTTCTCTGACCTGATAATAATTATCAAGGAACTGCAAGAGGAGTACATGTGATTGCAAGTAGAGATCTTTGGCTTAATTGAGTTGAGTGAGTTAGTGATTTTTTTTCTGTCCATTCAATTTACAGCTGTCATAACAGACCAACATTGGGACTACTGGTGTTATTGACTTTTTTTCCATATATTTCTTACCAGATTACATAGTTTTCTGCAATTGGCAAAATAAGAAACAGTTTATTTCTTTTTAATATTAAGTCAGAAATATTGATTATACTTAATCTTGTATAGTCCATGCTGTCAGTGTTAAGATGATAGTTAAGATGAAAATTATGTGTTGAAGTGTCATTTACATTTTGTATTCTGCCATGGATGTTGCAGTCTCTCAGCTATAGTATTATTATTTTGTCTGAATACTGTAGCTTGTGTTTTGTGATACCCTCCAAAGAATTTTATACTGAATGTTTAGAAGATAGATACACTGTACAATATCAGGGGGAATGGCAGATACTTAGTTTCTTTTGCAATTTTGCAATTATGTCTTTGTAAATTTTTAGGTTTAAATTTGATTTTTTAAAGATAAAAAACATTACCAATATAAGGTGCAATGGTTTTATAACTTTCATAGAATTTACTAATTTGGTGTTATATTTCCTACTTATTGTATCTTAGAAATGTTCTATGGTATTGAAGATCTTTCCTGTGTAGAGGATGCTGGTCAGCGGGCTTATTTTCTTGTAAAGTACGGCTTTGTGTGTATGCATTATCTCAACTCTATTTTCATAAAAGACATTGCTAGAATATTTCTGATACTGCAGTAACACCATACTGCCAAAACAAAATTATTTTTTGCAATTTATGATGATTTTTGGGGGATATGTGCTGAGGATTTAGACTAGAGTCCTTGGATGAGTAAAGATGATGGTCAGATTATAGTAATCAAATATATATTTATAAATAGCTTTAATTGCCTCATGCTTTACACAGAGTGGGGATATATATGATAGAATGTTCAAAGGCATATATGGAACACAAATGTATGTATGTTAATGTAATAAAATACATTCCTACACATGGCATGCAAATGCAGATATTGTGATTTTATGTTATTGTCACTCTTATGGTGTAAATATGTTTAGTATATTGGCTGAAGTCCGTAAAGAAGTTGTATCTAATTTTCTATACATCCTATTAAATAATATTTTGGAGTCATGTGAAATTCTCATTGCAAATAAAGTTGCAATTTTATAATATTTCATGCACATTATGAATAATTTCTTTTACTGGTAAATTTTAATATATTTGACGATAGGAGTCTGATATTTTTATGCTGATATTTAATCCAAAAGATGCATAACTGTTTTATATGCAGTAGGACCTGGATATATGAATGTCTTACATGACATTCTTGTTTTGCACTCACATCTGAAGAGCCAGTGGAACAGAAATTGTAATTTGCTACTAGAGTGCAGTTGGGAATTATATATGTAATATATAATTATATTATAATTATAATTATAATTATAAAAATAATTATAATTATAAAAATATGTAGCACCTTGTAGGTGCTACAAGGGTAGATTAAAAGACAGCCAGCATGCTAACTTTCCTGTGATAAACATGTTTAACCCACATCCATCTGACAGCTGCAGGAAGGGGATAGGAAATGACAGGAGACTTTTATCATTGCTATAATGTATTGAGCAGATATGAGCCAGTTATTTACATGTGGCAAAACAGACTATCAGATAATCTGAAAAAGTTAAGATTCTGAGATATATATAGGTGTGTGAGGGTTGAATAGAGTAAAATGATGAATAAATAGGGAAACTCTTTCACTTTCTTATTTATCTTTGTATGTTATACCATTTTTGAACAACAGCAACAGCAGCAGCAACAGTGACAATAACCAACCACAACAACATAAAAAAAAAAAAAAATTAAGGCCATATATCACACACACACACACACACACACACACACACACACACACACACACACACACACACACACACACACACACACACACACACACACACACACTCACTCACTCACTCACTCACTCACTCACTCACTCACTCACTCACTCACTCACTCACTCACTCACTCACTCACTCACTCACTCACTCACTCACTCACTCACTCACTCACTCACTCACTCACTCACTCACTCTCTCTCTCTCTCTCTCTCTCTCTCTCTCTCACACACACTCTCACTCTCACTCTCACTCTCACTCTCATTCTCATTCTCATTCTCATTCTCATTCTCACTCTCACTCTCACTCTCACTCTCACTCACACTCTCACTCTCACTCTCACACTCACACTCACACTCACACTCACACTCACACTCACACTCACACTCACACTCACTCTCTCTCTCTCTCTCTCTCTCTCTCTCTCTCTCTCTCTCTCTCTCTCTCTCTCTCTCTCTCAATCTCTCAATCTCTCAATCTCTCAATCTCTCACTCTCTCTCTTTCTCTCTCTCACACACATACCATTACGTGTGTTCATTTATTACTCATCAGTAGGAGAAAATATGGCAGTATTTGCCTTCACACACACACACACACATTCACCTACTCTCTCACATACCATTAAATATGTTCATTTATTACTCATCAGTTGGAGAAAATATGTCAGTATTTGCCTTTGTTTATATTCTGGAGATTAAAGGTACAGGTTTCTGTTTAACAAAATTGAAAGAAAGTTAAGCTTGCAATATGCCACTGTCATAAATGTTAACATAGGTCAAGTGATGACTGATAGGTTATGTAGGGTGCCCCCTTCCTCTGTGTGCCAGAAATAGTTGGGTTCATGTCACTTCCAGCACCAGCACATTGGCATCTTAGCCCAGTAAGCAATTTAGGACACTATATGTCAGTTTATCTCGCCAAGTTTTTAATTATATTGAAAGGAGATAGAAAAAAAGCATATAGCTGACTCTCCAAAAGTTCCTGCCTGAATAAAGAATGTGGAGTGAGAAATTTGCATAAGTTATGTGTTTTCAGTAATTAACACATAGTAAGAAATGTTTAATATAAAGCTTAAAGTAAAAAATGGCAATAAAATTGCAACTGATTTTATCTTTACAGAAAGAGAAGTTAATTCAAAAATTTTATCGGATTTGCTTATGTGTTGAGCAGTGGTTCCCAAGCTGAGTGGTACTCAGGCAGCACTTAGGAATGCTACATGATTCCAGTGTGAAGTAAAATCTTTAGATACAAAAGTTTCTCTCATTGACATTGAAGTATGTAATATATTTTTATTTCATTTCATAATATTATTTTGAACAGGTAAATCTGCTGCAAAAGTATTTAATTCTGGTAGGATAAGGAATGCTTAAAGCAAAGGGGTGCTGCACAAAGGAATACACGAGTTTAGGATGCCATTAAGGAAATATGTTTGGGAAGAACTGGCTTAACGAGTTTAAAAAATAAAGAAATATATAAAGCGTGAAGTGACTGGAGTAAGAGGGCAATATGTTGCGGCTTCTTTGTTTAAGAAGGTATGGCATAAATTAAGTTAATGAATGTGTAAATAGAACTATTGCCTTTGATGAATAGAAAGTAATTTTATATTCATCAATCAGCAAACATTGAAATACAAAAAAAAAATATTCAAGTCAAAAATTACAGGTGAACAGACTGATCACAATAGATATGACATAAGATGAAAACTCAGAAAATACTAAATTAAGAAGAAAAAAAAAAAAAAAAAAAAAAATTACATCCAGTTAGGAGAATGAAAAATCCTTAAAAAAGCTTCATCCTGTAAAAGATATGAAAAGGTCACATGACAGTCTTAATGATTTACCATAGTGCTATATGACCTTAGATGTCTGTAGCACTTATTTGTTTCAACCATTAACCATGACAGTCTTAAAGAAAGAAATTTGATGTGTTCAGAAATGTATTGCACATCAGGATTCAAAAGACACTTTTTTCATTTCAAAGATTATTTGAAAAAACAAATAAATAACAGATTTAAACCTTTTTGTATGAAATGTAGTGATTTCATAATTTATAGTTTTTTGTTTATATTGTCCTTTTTAAAACTATCTTGACTTTAAGGTCCATTGACAATATCGTTACCCTCAGTATAGTTTTTAAGTGTGACAACGGAGACTACCTAAAAGCCCAACATGAACATCTATTACTGAAATACTAATCTGTGCTAGCCATACCTGTCACTAAGCTGCAAGATATGTGATTAAAATACTTGAAAATCATACTGGTACAATGATGTGTGAATGGGCCTTAATACATTTTCATACATGTTGGATAAATTTGATCTTAATTACAGTAGGAGAAAAACAAATGTTGTAAATGATAAACTATCTGCTTTGATACTCTGAGCATCACATTAAAGAATTATAAAAAATTGTGTTTTCTTTCCTACTTCCAAGAATATTGATTATATTTCTCTTTTGTGAACTGTTAATGGTTACTTTGTGATAATAGAGAGCACTTTTAAAATCTTCAAATAGTATTACTTCATAATTGTGTATATAGCTTTGAAATATGTACATTTATTTCAGATTTAGAATAGGCAGTCAGTGTTATTCTCAATTTCTTTCAATATATACTTAAAGATCCTTTTCTTTTTTCATCTGTAATTTTATTATTACATCATGATACCAAATCAGATCCCTTGAATACTTTGACTTGGGTAGACTACCTTGCACCTGTTACAGTGCACTTAATGAAGACCTTCATGCTTTTCAAGTGTTTTGACTGAGTGAGCTTTCCTGTTTTTTTTTTGTTTTTTTTTTGAGATTCAACTGAGATCTAGAATAAGCAACCCAGGCCTTGCCAGACTTCTAAGATTCTCATATATAAATTAAAATATAAAGGTAAAAAAGGAAGATTATCTTAAAACATTTCTCACACTTAGATCTCAAGGGTTCAGTAAGGTTACATATAACAGGAATTACAAGAATCATCAAAGTTCAGTGAAGTTTGTAAAGGAAATCACCTTTCTAGATAATTATTTCAAACCTTCTGCCCTTTGAACATATAAGGTCATTAGGAGCTCACCTTTTGATAAGAAACAAGTGTAGGTTATACAAGGATAGCCAGATATCCAACTAAAATACAGATGGGGTGAAAGAGAGAGAGAGAAAAAAAGTGGAGACCCTAGTTTATGTTAATTTTTAAACTAAATGTTTAATGTTTAATATTTGAAAACAAATGTGCTAGACAATAAAGTTCAAATAGCACTATGGTGCAGTATTGCGTCAGAAAGGGCAAAGGAGAATTAAAGATTACAATGAAATGTGTTGGATGCCCAAGGTTTGAGAGCGTTATAGGATAGTATGGTAGTGAAAAGGAAAAAAAGGGGAGCAAGTGAACTAGAGCAGAAATTAGTAGAAAGGGGAGGCTTAAGGAGGTAGGGCGATTGAGGAAATTATAGTGGATCTGTCACTGGGGAAGGTATAGGAAAAATGTTCAAGGAAGAATAGAGGTAGCTGTTGAAAAGTAGGAGAAGCATCTGGAAGGAGGGAAAGGATGTCAAAGATTAGAGGGTGTTATAGGAAAGTATGGTAATGAAAAGGGAAAGCAGGGAGGTTAAGGAGGTACAGCAATTAAGTAAATCTGTGACTTGGGAGGAATAGAGATAATAGGTGATAGTGGTAGTTATGGTTGTCTTAGTAGTTTGGGATTAGGTATCTGAGGGTTGAGATAAAAGATCAGGAGTAGGTAAAGGAGTAGTGTCAGGGGGTTCAATAGTGACAGTGGGGTCTGGGGAAGGGTATTGTGATAAAAGGGATTCACGTGTGTATCCAGGAGGGAGTGGGAGGGATAGTGGGGAAGGATGGGGTTTTGGGGGTTGGTTTGTGGATGAGGTATGTGGAAAAGAATAGGGTTTTGGTGGGGCTTTTGGTTTGGGTGGTTGAGAGGATGAGGTATTTTGGGAAGTGGTTCGGGGAATATAAGGGGTAGAGCAACTGAGTGAATTGCAGTGTATCTGCGACTGGGGAAGGAGTAGGGACATTGATTAAGGAAAACAGAGGTGGCTATTGGATAAGTAGGTGAAGAATCCAGGGCTGAGAAATAGAGACTGGGGAAGGTGGTGAAGTATCAGGAAAAATGTCTGGAGAAGAGGGGTCTGAAGAAGGACACTGTTGTGATAAAGGGGATTTGTGTGAGCATTCAAGTGGAAGCGGTAGAGAGGGTGGGGTATGTTGGGAGGGTGTTGGAGGAAGGGATATGGAGGGAACTTGGGGAGGAGGATGGATATCTGCAGATACTTTAAATATAGCAGGAGTAGGAACAGAGGGATTGGGGGATGGATGAGGGAGTGGTGTTCCCTTGGGTTATTTTTAAGAAGTTTTGTATGTCTTCAAGGGTTTCTGGAGGAGAATTGGGTAGAGAGGACTGAGAAACAAAGGTTCTCTTATAAGGAGGAGAAGAGGAGATAGATATCTGAGGAACAGATGAAGAGGAAGGTGTAGGAGAGATTGTAGTAGGAGAGCGTGGAGTGGAATGTTTAGGTTGCCTAGTACAACTAAAGTGAGGAGGAGGGTAAGTATTGGGGAAGTGGTAGAGATTGGAGTATCTGGAATAAGAATGGAAAATGTATTTAACTGGTGGATAGGGTAAAAAGACATAGGACGTAAGTTTAGGGTATTGGGGAGAGATACCTGGGGAGATGCAGAAACATCTTGTGTAGATGGTGGGGGAGCAGAGCGTAGGACTGTTCTGGAGTAAGTTAAGAGAGAAAAACCTCTTCGTTGTGCTTCCTGTCTGGCCTCATGTAGAGTGAGGCCTAGTTTAAATCTGAGGACTGCTACCTCACATTCAAACTTATAGGCAGGGCAGCTCCTATAAAACACATTATAGGAGTCTCCACAATTGGCACATGTATGTGACTGAGCAGGGCAATTGGAACGGTCATGACCAGGTTGGGCACATAGAGGGCAGCGGGCTGTAGAGCGACAGTGTTTGGCTGGGTGGCCAAAATGCCAACATTTCTGACAATGACGAGGAAGGGGTCGATATTGTGGGACATGACAAGACAATCCACCAATATAATGGGGGGAGGTCTTGTTTATGGAAGCTAATCTTGGCAATACTGACGTGGGATTTATGCTGGCCTCTGGGAAGAAGAGTGTAACACTACTGCCACTACATCATATTCACTGAGGCAGGAAAGTAGGTAATTTTCACAGTCTGACCAGTCCTTGTTATGCATGGGACAAGCATTTGGGGGAATAGAAACAGTTCCAGTACAAGTATTAAGAGATGGGTGAGGTTCGGCAGGAATGGGTTTGCCAGTAAGGTCAGTTAGGGTAGATAGTGCATGAGTTTGGGCTTCAGATGTAACCATGACAAGGTGTGAATGATCAGAGTGACTGTAAAAGGTAACCTTGCCTACTTGTTTCTGGAAGCACTGCTGTAAGAGAAGTGTATTCTCATATTACAGTTCTGTGGGTGGAATCGCAAAGAATCAATCCCACTTGGCTGGGCCAAAGAGAATACTCAGAAGGTTTGCAGAAGTATAGGCAATAGAAGGACAGGGTGAGAGGAAGATGGCATGGTGTGGAGTGGAGTAGTTCTGCAGGGGGGAGGACAATAAGGATGAAGAGTAGTAATAAGGAAAGAGGGGGTTGAGATTGAAGAGGATGTTGGGGATGAGGTGCTTTCTAGGGGTTGAGTAATAACCTGGGTGGGTATTTTGGAATGGCTAGAGTTGTTCGTAAGGGTCGAAGAAGGGGTGTTAGTATCATTGGTCGGAGCTGTTGTCATAGGAGGGGCAGGGGTCGGCAAACCATCAAAATCAAATTCAGATAGGCTATTTGATGAAGGGGCAAGCCTTATTGCCCCTATTAAAGGTAAAGAATCTTCATTACTGGCCATGGTGAGCCTGAATAAACTGGGGAAAAGAAACAGTCTACCCCATGAAGAAAGGACCAAATTAGTTGAGGCAAGGGCTGAGGCCCAAGGTAAGGGTGATCCCCTACATTGGGTCTCAGTCCCTGCCTCCTAAGCCCTCCCACGATGATAACGAGTTAGGTATTGGGAGGGTTTTAAACTAAAGAAGTTTCCTTAGAGATTCAGGTCATAAATAAGGTAACAAATATAAACTTTCTTATCTTTAGTTTCATGTATTTTTCAATCTATTATAATAAATATACAGTTCCATTATAAGTCATTACTGTAAAATTTCATATGCCCTAGATTGTATTATATGAAATGTATGGAACAATATATTTACAACTATACATCTAAAATGAAGAAATGTAAGTGTAAGTAGTTCTGTATACAAAGGATTCTTTAGCATAATTACATTTTTTTTTCAACAGCAGCGTCTGGCAATGATTTACTACTGTAGCATTACCTCTTTTTCATTTTCATAAAAAGAAAATCTATGACTACCATTCAATGAAAGTGACACAGTTGTTATAAAATATTATTACCCAAAGTCACTATTACTATATGTGGGGGGGAGGGGGTGCTAATTAAAAAGGAAAACAAAATGGATACGACTCATTAACAATGGAATGACTTCAAAGAAAAAGAAAAATTCATCTCTACGAACTGTTGCTACTAAATCATTCCAGGACTTTAAGACAACATACACGCACATGTACAAGATGTGTCAGAGTTCATGACTTTGATCTTCAGAAAATATAATTGTTCCATTAGCACTTGTCCTGAGCGGCTGCCGTAAGGGTGTCTAAAAGCTTGTTAATCTGAGGGTTGTCCCAGTCGCAGGTCAGATCATCCAGGTGGTTATCAAAATCATTGACGTCATGTTGGACCTTCCGCTGAAGCAACTGAGATATGACATCCAAAGCCCCGGCCTCTATGTGAATGCTGAAAGTGGAATTGGATACAATGTTTTATTTTTTATTATTATTATTATTATTATTATTATTATTATTATTATTATTATTATTATTATCTTTATCATTATTTATACTTTCTTCTGAGCAATGACTGTACATACTAAGAAGCACTGAGATCTAATGCAAATAGGGAACATAATTAAGCCATAAAAAGGTAATTATGGACTCGATTTGTTACCTATCTGTCAAAAAATTATAAAATGTGAGAAACTGCATGCATGCCTATGTATGCATCTTGGTATACATGTATGTGTGCATGCATGCCTACAAGATAAAGGGAAAAAGAAAGACGGAAAAGGAGAAGAAGGAGAAGGAGAAGAACTAGAAGGAGAAGAACTAGAAGAAGAGGAGAAGAAGAAGGAGGAGGAGGAGGAGGAGGAGGAGGAAGGAGGAGGAGGAGGAAGAGAAGGAGAACGAGAAGGAGAAGGAGAAGGAGAAGAAGGAGATGGAGATGGAGAAGGAGAAGGAGAAGGAGAAGAAGGAGAAGGAGAAGGAGGAGAAGAAGGAGAAGGAGAAGGAGAAGGAGAAGGTGAAGGAGAAGGAGAAGGAGAAGAAGGAGAAGGAGAAGGAGAAGGAGAAGGAGAAGGAGAAGGAGAAGGAGAAGGAGAAGGAGAAGGAGAAGGAGAAGGAGAAGGAGAAGGAGAAGGAGAAGGAGAAGGAGAAGGAGAAGGAGAAGGAGAAGGAGAAAGAGAAAGAGAAAGAGAAAGAGAAAGAGAAAGAGAAGGAGAAGGAGAAGGAGAAGGAGAAGGAGAAGGAGAAGGAGAAGGAGAAGGAGAAGGAGAAGGAGAAGGAGAAGGAGAAGGAGAAGAAGGAGAAGGAGAAGGAGAAGGAGAAGGAGGAGAAGGAGAAGGAGGAGAAGGAGAAGGAGGAGAAGGAGAAGGAGAAGGAGAAGGAGAAGGAGGAGAAGGAGAAGGAGAAGGAGAAGGAGAAGGAGAAGAAGGAGAAGGAGAAGGAGAAGGAGAAGGAGAAGGAGAAGGAGAAGGAGAAGGAGAAGGAGAAGGAGAAGGAGAAGGAGAAGGAGGAGAAGGAGAAGGAGAAGGAGAAGGAGAAGGAGAAGGAGGAGAAGGAGAAGGAGAAGGAGAAGGAGAAGGAGAAGGAGAAGGAGAAGGAGAAGGAGAAGGAGAAGGAGAAGGAGAAGGAGAAGAAGGAGAAGGAGAAGAAGAAGAAAAAACTCACCTAGGTTTATCTTTACTTTTCCACTTTCCATCTGATGTTAATTGTGAGACAATGATGGGAGCAGTTTGAAGGTTCAGGCACAGCTTCTTGTTGTCAATCTGAAATCATTATAGATTTTTTTATAATTTAAACAGGAAATCCTCTCTCCAAAAAATATCTTCACTAATTAACTTTAAAAAAGGCAAAATTTGTCATGAACTTGCTGCATATCAAGTTGCAGGAAGATAGGAGAGGAGAGGAAAGAAGAGGACAGAGGTGGGATGGAGAGGAGGTGGGGTGTGGAGAGGAGAGGAGAGGAGAGGAAAGGAAAGGAGAGGAGAGGAGAAAATGAGAGAGGTGGGATGGAGAGGAGAGAGGTATGGGGAGTGGGGGAGGAGAGGAGGGGTGAGAAGACGGGAGAGGAAATGAGAGGACAGGAGAGGGAAGGGGAGAAGAAAGGAGATGGGAGGGGAGAAGAAAGGAGATGGGAGGGGAGAGGAGGCAAGATGAGAAAGAAAGTGAGAAAGGAAAGGGGGATAAAAGAGAAGGAGAGAGAGGAGAGGGGGAGAGATGATGACAATGATGATAAAGATGAGAAAAGGAGAATGAGAATGATGATGATGATGATGAGGATAAGGATAATGATGATAATGAAAGGGAGGAGGAGGAGGAGGAGGAGGAAGAGAATAAGAATAAGAAGGAAAAGTAGGAGGAGGAGGAGGAGGAAAAGAAGAAGGAGGAGGAATCATTAAAGATTACCAACATTCTAGTGGTAAATGTTAAGCCTACTACATTGATTCAATTAAAAAAATTGATTTAAAAATGATTTCTTATTTATAGTAACTATATCTCATGTACTTTAAATTTGGACTTTAAGCAGTCCATTCGTTTTAACTCATCCTCTGAAGTTTTCCAGCTTACTAGCACCATCACTGCAGAATAAACAAATAAACAATGGTATTTTACTCACCATTATTAGACAAGCATCATTATTATTCTCAGCTATCTTCTCTGCTACCTTCAGGGCTACAAAATCAGGCCTGAGGAGAGGAGAGAAATACAGATCACAGGGAGATACACAGTTAGAAAAGGTATGAATGAAAATGACAATACAAGAGATGTTTTTAACCAGTTTTGAATATATCCTCGTCAGAAATGCAGATATGTATTCAAAACAGTTTCAATCCATCATTTGTACTATGGAGATATTCATTTTCATTCATACATTTTATACATTTGTCAACTTGAATACAGTTCAAGTATCTTACACAAGAACAATTGGCATAACTGTAGCCTTTAATCTATTTGCCTCTTGCAATCCTTTAAAGTTGCTGTCTTTCTAATCTGATGCAGTTTCAATTTGCAACCCACTTGTACTCTGAAATTATAATTTTTTTTTCTTATTTTACACATCATGAATGTCTACCAATGTGGGGAACAATTTTTTTTCATTGGATTTAACATCAGATATGGTTTATGAATAATCTTGAACAGTACTCATAACTAAATATTGCAATTAATAACCTAATTTGAACTTCACCTAACAAAGAACAGAAAAGGCATCCAGAACTCTTCTACCCATAAATAAGTACTTTGATAAATGGAATTTTTAAATTTACCCTTTGATGAAAAGTTCAGATATCCAAATCAACGAAAATAACTGCAACATTTTTTCATTTTTTTCCTTATGTGCCCTCTAGCTTGGTAGTGGGCACTATGACCTTAAAATAAATAACCATAAATCACCTAAAATATATAAGAATAAATGAAATATACCATAAAGTCAGGCAAAAATTAGAATAAATAGTTAGGAAATCAGCAAAAATACATAAAAAAATAAATAAAATAAATAACCATAATATTGGCCAAAATAAATGAGAGAAAATAAAATATATCATAAAATCTGCTAGAATATATAAGAATAAAATAAATCACCATAAAGTCAGCCAAATATATAGAATAAACTAAGTAAATCACCATAAAATCAACCCAAAATTACTAAGAACAAATAAAATAAGTTAAATCAGTCAAAAAAACATAAGAATAAAGGAAATAAATAGCTGAAAAATCAGTCAAAAGGAATAAGAATGAATACAATAAACCACAAATAAGAATAAATAACATGAATAAAATCAGTCCCCCCCCCAAAAAAAAAAAAAAATCCGCCCAAACAAAAAGAATAAACTAATATCCATAAAACCTGACCAAAAAAAATTACAATTAATAAAATGAAAAAAATCAGCCCTGGTAACTGCGCCCAACTTACACATTGTCCCTGATGTGCTCGTTGGCCTGGTAGTAACCCGCAATCACCAGTCCTTTCGATCTGTAGTGTTGCTCGATCTACGGGGAGGAGAGCTGGGATGTTACAATGTGCCATTAGAATATCTATGGTTATCTTTGATCATCTATCATTATCATTATATATTAGAGTATCTATATCAGATACAAAAAGAAAACTTTTGCAAAGCATCCAGTTAGACCAGACTCCTCTTTGTATAACAAAACTGAAATGGATACCCAAAATGGATCTGGACAAGTATAAGGACTTTGACTCAAATGAAACAATCTATCATTCCTTTCCTACTGTGTCTGTTCTTTACTTTAAATGTACATACCCTAGTTAAAGCAACTTCCAGCATGGGAGCAAGACCAAGCTGAAGGTGGAATAGAGGAACAGCATCGACCAAGACCATATTGCTGGAATCTCCTCCCTTTCCCTGTGCAAGTACCACCCCACTGACGGCAGAATGTGGGTATCGCGCAGCATGGAGCAACATCTTTGTCAGAGCAGAGCACCCAAGGCTTATATCACCTGACATATTGGCGACTGTTTCCTGGTATGAAGAAATTAATGTCAAGTTTGATAAGTACAATGATAAGTACAATATGCAAAATTAACAAAATATGTTACTATGGTATATTCATGTCTAACTAGAAGTAAAAAAAAGAATAAATATTGGGAATGTTCTGTAACACATATTCAAAGAGAACTAGAAGGATAAATATATAAATAAATAAATAAAGAAGTTGAAGTAATAGTATTAGTAATAGTAGTAGTAATTAATTACAGCACATCTTAAAAATTCAACAAAATCTAACACCATCATTTTCAGCCTGAATGAAAAGTATATAGGCCGAACATATGTGGAATAATTTCCCTGGGGAACATTGTCTTCACCTCAGTGTGCACAGCAAGATAGAGCTGAAACTTGGGAGCACCAAGTGGACTTAGCTGACAGCAGCGCTTTCCACAACTGTTTTCCTTTATTTGTATTGTACAGTCACATCATAGTATCTTTCTTATTTTAAAACTATTTCAACACATAATTACATGTAAATATTTCTCAGCTTTATAATCTATTTTTATATTTTACATCTACTTTATTTCCATATTTTTCATAATTTCTTCTCATTTTCATTCATAAGCCAGGGGTAAATATGGTAACTTTTTCCAAATTTAATGCTTCAATGTGCTTTATATATATATATATATATATATATATATATATATATATATATATATATTATATTTGATATATGAAGATCAAATCTGCATTATTAACTGTAAAATCATGCTCATGAAATGTAAGGACCATATTCTCAATTGGTGAAAGATCAAGCTGTAATCATAGCAAAGGAGATAAGGGAATAGACTGACCACAAAATCAAGAGTTAACTTTACTTCTCCCTTGCAGTTGGTGCAGACCTTCTAATATATTTACTGTCATATAAAACACCAATCTAAGCTCTCTCATCCTATATATAATTATGTGAAAAAAGACCTTATGAAAGTCACTGAAAAAGTCTTCCAAACATTTCCAGAGTACAACTCTGAAGGCAATAAACTGAGAAAAGTAAAATTATTTACTAATAAAAGGCTAAGAACCGATTCTCCACAAAAAAGCAGGTCAGTCAAATTTAAACTATGCATATGTGACTAAGTGAGATTTGTCTGAAAATGTGCAGAAGTGGCTCTCCTTTCCATTGTACAACTAAGAGCCTTTGAGGAAGCACTATAGTAACATTCGCTGAATCCCTGTTTTAGTACAGTACTTTGCCTAAAACCATCTGAACAGCTTCACTTCTTTTGTATACCGTATCTCTCTGCTTTCAATGCATATATCCTTTCAACCGAACAATAAAAGGCAAAAACAAAATAAATTACATTATAATGCCACGATACCCAGGCACCGTATGCTCTGCGGTGCCTGAGTATCTCTACTCCAACAGACACATTAAAGCACTTCTCACAACAGATGCACCACATGAGTAATCCATATAACCTTACAAACATACCTCGAAGTTATATAAACCCGTAATATAAGGACAAATCTCCCTATTTCTACCGAGAAAATGGCAAGGCACGGTGACAGCTCGACCAGATGACTTAACGTAAACAAACCGACGACCCGAACGGTTTTCAGGAGATGGTTTTCAGGAGACTGCGTTATTTTCACAGACTTTTTTTCTGCATTTTGCACATTTTTTCTTTATTTTTTGATAACGGTAGTACGTTTTAGTCATAATGAGAATGATGATGATGATAAAGAAGAATAATGATAACATATATTGTGAAATACTGATCAATAATAAAAATAATAATGCATGTCAGAGTAGAAATGACAATACATGCGATGACAATAATGGTAATGATGATACGAAATGTAATTATATTTGCAATGAACACAAATAACAACAACAAGAACAACGGTAACAATTAATGCTGATAATGATGATATTGATGATAATAATTAATAATGATAATAATAATAATAATAATAATAATAATAATAATAATAATAATAATAATAATAATAATAATAATAATAATAATAATAATAATAATAATAATAATAATGATAATAATAATAATGATAATAATGATATTGATAATGATAATAACAATTACAATAACAATGGTGATAATAACAAATAATGATAATTATCGTAACAATAATAATAATGATTTTAATAAAGATAACAAGATAGATAATATATAATAATGATAATGATAATAATAACAATAATAGTAATAATGATAATAAATAATGAGGATGATGATAATGATCATGATAATGATATGATAATAATATAAATGATAATAATAATTATATGATAATAATATAAATGATAATGATAATAATAATAATAGTAATAATATATAAATGATAAGAAGAAATTATAATAAGAACAATAATAACAATGACGATAACAATGGTAGTAATAATAATGATAATACTGATGATGATAACATTGATAATGATAATAATAATAACAATAATAATAATTATGATAACAATGAAAATGATGTTGATAATGATAATAATAATAATGGTAATAATGATAATAAAACCTATATAAAAATACTAACAATGATGATAATGATAATAATAACACTGGTAATAATAGTGATAATGATAATATCAATGATAATAATATCAATAATTACAATGTTAATAATAATAATGATACTACTAATTCTGGTACTGATAATGATGTTAGGAAATATGATAATGATAATGATGATGATGATGATGATGATGATATTGATACTAATGATAATGCCATCATAAATAATAGTTTCTTTTATCATTACTCTCGACATTATCATGATCAATGCTATCATTATCATTACTGTTTTTATTATTATTACTATCATTATTGTCATCTTTATCTTTATCATTACTACTATTACTATTATTTCTATTGTTATAATTGTTATAATAATTATAATTGTTATTATAGTAATTACTTTTATTATCATTATTGTTGTCACTATCATTATCATTACTATTGCTATTATTAGTGGTATTAGTACAAGTATTATTGCTACTACTAGTACAATCGATATTCCTATGATCACTACTATTACTGTTACTATTATGATTATCAATGTCACTATTATTGTTACTGTTATCATGATCATAATCCCCATTGTTATTATCAGTATTAAAATTATTTTTCTTCTTCATATTATCATTATCATCATCGTCATTATAATCACCATCTAATCATCATCATTGTCATTGTAGTGGACTGAAAATGTGCAATATTTTAATTAGTCTCTCCCTTGGCAGCCTGTTGGCATCCAAATAAAACCACGAAGTGACCCGCGGAACAAAACTCTACGGGAATTGCACGCCCGGTTTGCTCAAGACGTCTCGCTACGTGAGGTTGCACGAGCACAGCGCTGAGACAAGGCGGATGAAGCCGCGAGTAAAAGAGCCGTTGAAGAGAGGAACGCCTTTCCTTTCACGAGAAGGAGGGAAGCGCCCGTAGACCAGCCCAGGAAGGCGCATGCGGGCCTGTATACATATCATTATTTATTTTAATAAATCTCTATTTTTAGGCAAATAAGAGAATGATATTTCTTAGTACACCCCGCCACTCTTCAAAGCACAGAGCACCAGCTTCTAAATTGGAAAATAGATGAGAGCTTAAACGGTGGAAACGTATTTATAGCTGAGTCACGGCTGAAAGTTTTCTTTAATTACGTATTTTTTTAAAAATGAAAGATATCTTCATTTTTAATTAGTTATTTTTCTTTTTAAAGGTTTTACATTAACGAAATGCTTATTTTGAAAGCAGCCGTATGACTCTTTTCATTAAAGGAATTTATTAAAGAAACTTCAGAATAAAACATTCACACCTTGCTACCTGTGTTATTAGGTGGTTCTCACCTATACACGGCAGTTGCTGCAGGTGGAGGCGGGGACGCCCTAGACTAGGCGTCCCTCCCGTTTTCTTAGCTTTTTCGTGGTTTACCATTTTATTGCTGATTGAGATACTCATACATTCGGGCAAAGAACCGAAAGGCTGGTGCTCACTTTTGGTTCTTTTTTGTGTGATTTCATTTTCAACACGGGAGTGAGCGGATTTTATCTTTTTTTAGATACTTTTGGTATGTTTTGGATTTTTAAAATAGTTCTTTTTAAGGGGAGTAGTCCCTGTCCTTTTTAGATTTTGTTTTAAATTTTGCATTGTTTTATGAAGTGTTTTCATTTTATTCTCATTGTTTTATAATAAAATGATTTCTATAAGTGCTTGCTGATTCATTTAACTTACCTGAAAGATTTCTATAAGTGCTTGCTGGTTCTTCCCTGAAAGAGATTAATCTATACAAGATAGCCTTGTCCGAAACCCTTCGCACGTGGTGAAATTCCCGTGCTCGTCCTCCCCGCTCTGGTTACGTTTTCCCTGTCTTGCTGGTTCATGCACTGTACACTACATACATAACAACATTTGTACACAATCTTTCCCTCCTTTCCACAGGCCCTTCACACATTGTCTTCTCCCAAATAACACCCCGTTCCCGTGCGTACTAAACGGGTGGTGGCAGTGAGCGCTACTGTTGTGCATTTCTGTACAGTAAGGCACGGCAATAGAGTAAAGTTCAGTACACTACATTATAATTATCAACGACATCCTCATCATTACCATTATCATCACACACACACGTTTATATATACACATCCACACATTCTTCTAAACGTTTCGTCTTTGTCTTCCGTCACTTGCTAACCTCGGCCTTTCCTCCCTCCGTCCAATCCTGTGCAAAAGACGTCGGAACCTCGCCTTTGCCCGTCAACTGTTTAGATGACAGAAGTCGTCTGCCGCTCCTTCACCGTAGCACAACGCCGCCGGACCAACAAGCGCAAATCGGCCTGCCTACAATACACACACACACGCACACACACACACACACACACACACACACACACACACACACACACACACACACACACACACACACACACACACACACACACACACACGCACACATCATTATAATCATTATTATCATTATTACTGAAACACTTGATATCCACTTATATGATCGTAATTCTTATTAATATAATTTGTTACACATGATAATGACAAAAACAATTATAACAATGACAACTGGCATTGATGATATTGGTGACAAAGAGGGTAATCATGATAATAACATTGATAACGACAGTAATGATGATGCTAGCAATTGTGATGATAGCGAGTGTAACAATAACAACATCAGTAACAATGCTGGTAAAAATGTTAATGGTAGTGTTTATATTGCGAATATTGATAATGATGTGAGCATTAATAATAATGGTAATAACAATAATGAACATAGCGACAATAGCAATGAGGGTAATGATAATAATGTTGATGTTAATATTAGTATTAATGATGATAGTAATGATTTGATGAAAATAATACTAGTAAAATTAATACTATTACTAATGATGATGATCATCATTATCATTAAGATGATGATAAAGATAATGATGATAATGATAATGATAATAATATAAACAATAACGATCATATTATGACATCATTAATAACAACAATGATAATAACGGTAATAATGATAGTAATAATAATAATAGAAGTAGTAGCAATAACATTAGAAATAACAATAAAAATGTTATTGATAATTATAATAAATGATTATCATGAAAACAATAGTAACAATAATGATACTGATACTAATACTATGATAATACTAATTATGATAATAATGGTATCAATAATAATAATGATAACAATTATAGTAATAATGATAATAATAATAATTAATGGTGATAATAATGATAATAATAATACTGACAATGATGGCAATAGCAATAAGAAAAAGATCATAATAGGAATAACATTAATGACTATAGTGATGATTGTACTGATGATAACATAGTGTTCATGAGAACAATAACAACAATAAACAAATCTTAAAAAGCTGCTAGAATTTAATGCAAAGGCAATTAGATATATGTAAAAGAAATGCAACAAACAAGGGCATTGCATAATTAGAAAAAAAAGATTAACAGACTGCAGAGCGATTATCATATAATCTGCTTCATCATTTGCATATCAAAATTCAGAGATTAAAGCGGTACTTTATATTCGCTTGAAAATCGTATCTGAAATTGGTTTGTGAGATGATGTATGTAATTAGGTCAGAAGCGCCTGGGCATCAGAGTGTAATTATTAAATGCTTTATATAATCAAACACAATCATTCACATACACTAATTCACTCTCTGTTTTACTTTTTTTCTTTCTCTCTCTCTCATAAACTCAAACACACAACCTATACATACAAAATCTCTATTTTAGCTAACATATTAAAGCTTGTCCTGCCGTGTTTGTGTTCGCACCAAACTTCTCTCTTTTGTATTATGACAATAGGGAGTTCCAGCTGTGACAGTCAAATATTTCTATTTTTTCGTTGGTGTATATATATATATATATATATATATATATATATATATATATATATATATATATATATATATATATATATATATATATATATATATATATATATATATATATATATATATATGCGTGTGGTGTGTGTGTGTGTGTGTGTGTGTGTGTGTATGTGTGTGTGTGTGTGTGTGTGTGTGTGTGTGTGTGTGTGTGTGTGTGTGTGTGTGTGTGTGTGTGTGTGTGTGTGTGTGTGTGTGTGTGTGAGTGTGTGTGTCTGTGTGTGTGTGTGTGTGCGTGTGTGTGTGTGGTATTTCGGACAGTCATAGATGATCCCGCCAATGTGGTACACAGGATAGGAATTCATAATCTTTGGGGAAGACAGGGATACGGTTACATGTAAATCAGTACAAGAAATGAAAAAGATAAGGAGATGAAAGAACGGACATGACACCGGGTCCGCCAATAAAGAACGGAATTCAAACTCACTGAAGGATCGAGATCGGCCAGAAGTTCGCTTCGAGCAAACTTCTTTCGTTCTTTTTTGGTTTAAAAAGTATTTTTTTTTAAAGAATGAGAATGGTGGGAGGTTATGAGTTTTTATGATTATTGCTTATGTAGCTAAAGATAATTACGGTAGTATCATTAACTTATGATTATATTGTGCGGCTCT
>NC_091587.1:13200718-13208218 GCF_042767895.1 Penaeus vannamei | reverse complement strand
CAGACAAACAGACACACAGACAGCCGGTGATGTGTTTTGCCCTTTCCCCTCGGCACTGTGCAGTGGCCTCATATCCTCCGTCAGACTCGATTTCCTGTCATGCATATGGGACAGCTGTGCTACTCTCGGCCGCCCATAAAGAAGCCTCAATCTAATTATCTATAATATATTCTGCGGCTATAAACCCCCACTTCGAAGCTATATAAAACTTTACATAGAGTCTCGGTGTTGTCGTAAACAGTCTTTCTTACGAAACTTTTATCTGAGTGTGTCGCTTGATGTCAGGTCCCCCAACAGCTGTTCTTTATATACAATTCTCCGTAATGTAGAGTTCACTTTGCGCTAGTGTTTTCAGCTTTATTTTTCTTCGTCGAGGGAACCATGTACGTAAACTGCAGTATTTTCTGGAAACACTAATATCCTCTGAACATTGTCTCCGCTTACTGCCAAAAAAAAGAAAAAGGAAAAAGAAAGAAAAAAAAAGAAAAACAAAAGCGTGGTGAGAAGCGTATATTCTGAGACAAATTGTATGACAAAGACAACAAAAAAGGGGGATCCTTAACAGACCGTCTTTCTCGTTTCCTTGTCTTTGATACATATATTTTTTTTTCATTTCCTTTATCTGCAGAATTTCGTTACATTTCCTTTGTCTCAAGTTTCCAGAGAGCGCTCTTGATGATCCTTTGTGGACCTTGCTCCGTCTGACTGTCCCCCTTTCTCCCTTTCTCTCTCCCCGTCTCTCTCTCTTCCTTTCTTCTCTCCCTTTCTGGTTCTTTACTCCTCGTCTATGTCTCAATTTCTGTCTGTTCGTCTGTGTGCTTTTCTCTCCTTACCTCTCCCCCTCTCTTTCTTTCCGTCTGTCTCCCTCCCTCCCTCACTATCTCTCTCTCGTTTTTTAAAGATAAAATGTTCATATTCTATTCTTTATCCGTAGCCTTTACAAGTAACTAAAAAGGATATTCTAAAAGTTTATTGAATATTTTCTCGCATAGAATTGATGGTTTGATTTCAATTAATTTAAAAGCTATACCCTACAGCTTAACATTATCAGACGCAACTATTGTATAAAATAACCTAGATATACACACATAGATTTTTAAAACAGAAAATGCATATAGAACGAAAAAACAGGTAAAAGAAAGTCAGTAAACGTTTATTAATCAGGTACGTATTAATTATATAACATATAACGGACTAAAATTGACATAAAAATGTAATAGAAAATTGCCTGTTGTACACACATAGGATTTTAAGACGGAAAATGCAGAGTGATAGAAAAAGAAAAAAGAAGGAGAAAGAACACAAGCTAAACAGAGTCAAAAGACATGTATTAATCAGATATATATGAATTATTCACTGAAAGGCCAATTGCGATCTGCGTCTCGCTGGATTCGAGGACTTGCACATCACAGGGTAATTGTAAGGCGGGGGGAATGAGGGGGGGGGGGTAGTGGAGGGGTGTCCTCCTTCAAGTCTGTTGGTGTCTGCCTTCCTGGTGACCCCCGTTCCCTGGCAGCGATGGTTCGATTCGGAGAGGGAACAGCCGTGGGAATTTTCCCGCTTTATTTCTCTCACTCCTTTTCGTGTTCTCTCTCTTTCTTTCTCTTTCTCTTTGTTTGTTTGTGTGTGTCTCTCTCTCTCTTTCAATCTTTCTCTTTTGCTTCTTCTTCCCTCTCTCCTCTCTGTTTCTCTCTTTGGTAACTCTAGCGACCGTTACCCCGGCGCCGGTCACCGCGGGAGCTCAAAAAGAACATAACATTTCGGCTTAACTACAGCTCTTCTGTGGCGGGAGGATATAGCTAGAGATCAGGGGCCGGGTTCTCAAAAGAGCCTTAACCGTCCTGCTGTGTTTCCCTTGTATAGGGGCGAAGAGTGTCGATTTCCCGCCCGTCGTAACTCGCCAAGGCTGCTCTCCCCCTGCCTTAACCTAAGGCGCCTTAACTTGCACCAATATGGCGGGTCCCTTGCTCCGTGTATGGGCCGTAAGATCGCTCGGCCGTAAGTTAAGGCGCCTTAAGGCGTTTGAGAATCCTGCCCCAAGACGCCAAGACTAGTGAAGCGGGTTTCGAATTCCGTCTCGAACACCCAGATGGCGCGAATCTTGTTCAGCGAAGGATTTTTTTCGAAGCTTCATGCACGGCTTTACATGGTTTATTGACGTTCACACTAGAGTTTATCAAGGTACGTGCTAGTTGGTCCGAGGCATAAAGGTTTTTAGACAGGCAGGTGGGTTTGGTAATCTTATGAATGCGGCAACCTTCCTCTTTCTCACTCTCGCTCTCTTCTCTTTCTACTTCTATTTGTCTAACTCCTTTCCCTCTCTCTTTATCTCAGTCTTTTTGGTCTTTTTTCCCCTTTATCTGCATTTTTTCTGTCAGTCGCACTCCCTCTTTCTCCACTTCTCGATAGTTCAACTATTCATCTCTCACACTCTACCCTCCTCTTTCTCTCTCTTCCTCTGTCTTTTTTCTCTATAATTGTATATCTGTCTATCTAGCTATCTATTTATCGATCTTCATATCTGTCTATCCATCTTTCAATACATCTATCTATACCCATCTATTTGTATCTGTTCATCTCTGTCTATCTAGCTCTACCTATCTTTTCCTACCTTTGTTTCTTTCTCCTTCACTCAACTTCTCCCCCTCTCTCCTCGCTCCCCCTCCCCTCCCCCCTCCCTCTCATCTCCGTTCGCACTTCTTTCATGTCGACTGTTTATCCTCTTTGAAGAATTACTGTACAATGGTTAAGCGAAAAATGTTTTTTTAAAAGGGGGTTTCAAAATCATAATATATTTTAGAGATGATTTTTTAGGATTCAAAATCACGCTGAGATTTTTTTTTTCTTTCCCAGATCAAAAGGTATTTTGAAGTTTTTAGATCAAAGAGTAATCCTTAAGATTTTAAGATTAAAAGTGACTTCCAAAATTTAATGATAACAAGGTCTGGGATATGCATAAGCTCCCTCGAAGGCTTAAGAGAAAAGAATATGATATGCTAATGAGTTGGTTATTTATTCTTTATCAAGACGAGACTTTAGGAGAAAGTTATTTTCCGTCTTTCTGCATTATACATCTAATTTTCAATCTTGCTGGTCAAATAGCAATAATAAACAGTGAAGATAATGACCAAAAAATTGTGTCTTATAAATGGAAATATGGTTTTGTTTATCGGTCTGTCGGAGAAGTAAGTCTAGATTTTTTTTTTACATTGCTTGAGGGTGACTGATTGAGATTTGAAAAATATATTTTTGGATGGAATTGCCAACCGCTGTTTTTCATATGAATTTTGATATTTCTGCTTAATTTTGATAATTGCATTTTTCCTTTTATATTACCGTTATTACTCACCATAATTTCCCCTTATATCTCCAATTTAATAACATATTAATTTAACATAGTATGATACACTATTTGTTCGTATATCATATTAATTTTCAACTAAATGTGATAATAAAATTGACCTAATTCATTAATTTGAATATTTTTTTATTTGTTGGTAAGGATTTTGGCGCATGCGGAAAACACGCAGGAAGTCGCTTTGGGTCGCAGTCTCCGCGGGTCTTTGTGCCATCTTTCTCTTTCTCTTATTGTCTCTCGCTCTTCCTTTTGCTTGCTCGCTTTCTCTTTCTCTTTTAGTATCTCGTTTTTTGTCTCCCTTTCGGGTTCTTTCTCTCTCTCTCTTTTCACTTTCTTTCTATCTAGCTTTATCTTTCCTCTTCATTCACTTCCTTTCTTCCTCTCCCTTTCTCTCTATTTCTCGTTCACGTTCCATCTCTGCTCTCCCTTCCTAAATATTTCTTCCTCCTTTCCTCTCCCTTATTCCTTCTCTTCCCTCTTCTTTTCCATTCCTCCTTCCTTTAACCCTAAATCTTCCTTTCTCCCTCTCTCTCTTCAACTCTCCCTCCTCCCTTCAATTCAAATCTCTCTCCCTCCCTTCTCTTCCACGCTCCTTCCTTCTCTCCTCCTCTCCCATCCACATTCCTTCCTTCTTTCCCCTTCTCTCTTCCATTCCTCCTTCTCTCTCCTTCTTTCCCCTCCTTCTCTTCCTCTCATCAGCTGACTAATCCATCTGAACTTTGCCTCCCGTAACAGAGCAGGCAAAGGGAACACTCCAAAGTTCGGATCTCGATTGAGTATTATTACAGTAGTTTATTTACTGATGTGCTTCTGTATTGCTTTTCTGCTTGTTGTTCTTGTCGTTTTTGTTGTTGTTTTTTATGTATTTTAGGGTAGAATTGTATTTGTTTTTTATGTATTTTAGGGTAGAATTGTATTTGTTTTTTGTGTATTTTTGTTGTTTTGATTTGTAGTTGTTATTTTTTGTGAAAGGAGAGGTAGAAAAAAAAGGTTCCTGGAGTTATGAAGACATACAAACAAACACACAAATCCCCCCCCCCCACCCACAGACACACAAGCATTCATGGATATACATGCAGAATTAACATAAGCGTACAATAACATACTCGTACATACATACACATCCACCCACACACACACACACAAATACCCCTCCCTCTCCCCCCCTACACCCACAGGCACCGCTTCTCCCTACACACACTACCCACACACACACTACCCACACAGACACATACATGCACACACACTACCCGCACACACACACACACACACACACACACACTACCCACACACACACACACACACTACCCACACAGACACACACATACACACACACTACCCACACACACACATAATACCCACACTACCCACACACACACACACACACTACCCACACACACACATAATACCCACACTACCCACACACACACACACACACTACCCACACACACACACACACACAATGAACTCCACCATGCAATATTAATTAGAATTTCGGTTACACAACGTAATTCCAATATTCAGTATATTGTACATTTGAGTGAGAATCTAATAAATTAAATAACTAATTGCGTAACACATTAGTCACTTAAAAGGACTAATAATAATTTAGGAATAACTACTAATGATTAATAATTGATGTTTCAACTAATTATTAACAATTGTTAACTTTAACGTTAATAGCTAACATCGTTTAACTAATAAATAATTAATATCTTTCCAATTATGACTGAGGATATAATCTTTAAAGCTAATGGTTAATAATATATTCAACTAAAGATTAAAAATTGATATATCTAAACAATGGATATTAATTAATATATTTAACTAAATATCAATAATTGATATATTTTAACTAATGGTTAATAACTGATATATTTAACTAAATAATTATTTATATGATTAACTAATGGTTAATAATTAATACATTTTATCTAATAATTAATAATCAATGTCTTATAACTAATGGATAATAATGAATATATTTCAACTAATGATTGATAATTGATATCTTTTTCCTTAAGATTGATAACAGGCAACCAGCAATTTAAAATCAGTGTTTAATAGCTAGCAACTCTTATCTGATAAGTAATAATTAATAATCAATTAATAATTAGAAACAGGAACAAATGATAGCAATTAAGATTAGCAATGATTAGCAACTGATTATTAAAAATTAAGACTAACAACTAGCAACTGCTATTTAGTGATTTATACTTATCACTGATCAGTAATTGATTGATACCAAATACCTTATGGCTGAGAACTTATAAGTAATATCTCGTTCTCCTCGTCCTCCTCTTTCTCCTTCCCGTCCTCTTGGTCCTCTTCTTCCTCCTCCTCGCCATCGCCTTCTTCATTCTCGTTGTCCTCCTCCTCGTCCTCTTCATTTTCGTGCTCCTCCTTTCTTTCTCCTTCACATCCCGTCGTCCTCGGCCTCCTCCTCTTTCTCCTTCCCATCCCCGTCGTCCTCGGCCTCCTCCTCTTTCTCCTTCCCATCCCCGTCGTCCTTGGCCTCCTCTTATTTCTCCTTCCTCTCCTCCACCCTCCAGTTCCCTCCTTAAGCACAAGGACCAGTTTCTACCGATCACTGGCGGTTTATGATGTCTGTCTGTCTCCATTCTTTCTCTTTCACTCTCTCTCTCTCTCTCCCTCTCACTCTTTCGCTCTCTTTCTCTCTCTCGCGCGCTTCCTTTCTCTCTCTCTCTCTCTCTCACACACACACTTGCTCTCTTTCTCTCTCTCACACACACACACTTGTTCTCTTTCTCTCTCTCGCACACACACTTGCTCTCTTTCTCTCACACACTCGTTCTCTTTTTCTCTCTCTCTCTCTCTTCCCGATTGCTTGTCCTTCTTCCCCCCTTCCTCTCTGTCCTTCTTTCCCCCTTCCTCTCTGTCCTTCTTTCCCCCTTCCTCTCTGTCCTTCTTTCCCCCTTCCTCTCTGTCCTTCTTTCCCCCTTCCTCTCTGTCCCTCCCATATCCTTCAGGAAGAACTTCCGATGGCTGGCTGATGTCTGGCGCACAGGATATCGTCTTGTGAATTGTGCTAGTCACTGATGCGCAAAAGTTTTTCTGAGTATTTTCCGTATGGTCAGTTTGTTGTGTTGTGCCGTGTGTTGTCATGTTGTGTGGTGTAATAGTATGGGTAGTTGAGTTATGTTGACCTATCTTGTTTGACCTTTGTGTCCTGACCTCACTATCTTGTTTGACCTCCGTGTTTTGACCTCACTACCATGCTTGACAGTGTCTTTTTGAAACCAGTTTCCTGGCTTCACTGTCTTGCTTGACCTCGTCCTGACCTCACTACATTGCCTGACCTCAGCGTTTTGACCTCACTGCACAGAATCTTGACGTTACTACATCCATAGTAACATGACCTTATTTTCCATGTCTTCAGCCTCTTGAACTCATTTTATTGACTTCACTATCTTGGCCTCATCCATTTCTTACTTCAACAGTGACCTAATTACTATACCATAACCACTTTACCTTGACCTCACGGCTTGATCTCGTTCCCGAAAAGGTGCATCCGAGAGCAATTCCGAGGCCGTCGCTGTTGTCCCTGGCTATTGACGAGCGACGGAACTGCGGCCGCGAGAGAGCGCTCCGGAGGCGGTAATATCTGCGCGCTGGTGTTCAGGGGCGCGTGCCTGGCATCTCGGCCTCGGCTCCTTATTGTGGTCGTTCTCGTTCTCTCTCTCTCTCTCTCTCTCCTCTCTCTCTCTCTCTCTCTCTCTCTCTCTCTCTCTCTTCTCTCTCTCTCTCTCTCTCTCTCTCTCTCTCTCTCTCTCTCTCTCTCTCTCTCTCTCTCTCTCTCTCTCTCCCTCTGTAACTCGCTTTTTAACTCTCCCTCTCTTGCTCGCTCGATCTCCAACTCATTCTCTCCCTCTCCCCCTCTCTGTTCCTCTCACTCTCTAACTCTCGCTCTCTTTTTTCTCTCCCCCCCCCTCTCTCTCACACACACACTAATTCTCGCTCTCTTTCTTTCTCTCATTCTTTAACTCTCTCTCCAACTGTCGCTCTCTTTCTCTCACTCTCACTCTCTTCATTTCTCTCACTCTAAGTCTCTCTCTCTAACTGTCGCTCTATTTCTCTCACTCTCTAACTCTCTATCTCTCCTTTCTTTCTTTCTCTGTCTG
>NC_091587.1:13175718-13185718 GCF_042767895.1 Penaeus vannamei | reverse complement strand
GTGATTAGAAATGATGAAATAAAATGAAATAAGACAAAAAATTAGAAATGATATTAAAAGACACGTATTTCTGGGTATCTTGTGTATTTTTTTTTAGTTTATGAATATCTGTATACTGTATTTCCCTTGTAAGTATACACGCATATTTATATCTATATCGCTCTCTGTGTATCTATCTGTCCAATTCTATCTCTCTGTGTATGTCTATATCTATTTCTCTGTATCTATGTTTCCATTGCTATCTCTCTGTGTATCTATCTATATCTATTTGTCTTTGTATCTGTCTATATCTATTTCTCTGTATCTATATGTCCATTTCTATCTCTGTGTATCTAAATATATTTCTCTATATATGTATCTATATCTATTTATCTGTGTATCTATATCTATTTATCTGTGTATCTATATCTACTTATCTGTGTATCTATATCTATTTCTCTGCGTATCTATCTTTCTATATCTATCTGTGTATTTGTCTATATATGGCTCTCTGTGTATATGTGCTGACCTGGCGCAGTGGTGAGCGCGTTCGCCTAGCAGTCCTACAGACCCGCGTTCAGTCCCCGTGATCGGAAACCCCGGCCATAACCACACAGGGGAAGATTTGGGCAAAGTAAAACTGACACTATGTCACAGCAGAGAATATCCATTGTAACAAATGGAATTGAAACTAAATCTTAAAATCTTAATGTGTCTATATCTATCACTTTGTATATCTCTCTGTGTATCTATGTCTATATCTCTCTGTGTCTACCTGTCCATATCTGTCTCTCCGTGTATCTATCTGTACATATCTATCTCTCTGTGTATCTGTCTGTTTATTTCTATCTCTTTGTGTATCTGCCATTATCTGTCTCTCTGTGTATCTGTCTATGTCTATTTCTCTGTCTCTGTGTATCTGTCTATGTCTATCTCTCTGTTTATCTGTCTATGTCTACATCTCTGTGTGTCTATGTCTATCTCTCTGTGTATCTGTCTATGTCTATCTCTCTCTCTTTTTGTATCTGCCTATGTCTATCTCTGTGTATCTGTCTATGTCTATCTCTCTGTGTATCTTTATGTCTGTGTATGTCAGTCTCTCTGCAAATCTATCTGTCTGTCTACATTTATGGTTGTGTACACCCTTTCAATTGCATTTGTTATTTCTGTGGTAACATTTTCAATTTAACCCTTCCGAGAATCTTTTTTTTTTTAAATGTTTACAGAAACTTTTCAAAAGGATCGAAATATAGATTGGATGTTATTTCATTTGTAAGAATTTGATATGAAAGAATTTCTTTGTAAAAATTTTTTCCCCTCCAAGGAACGGTGACACGGAAGAGATTTTTATTTATTTTTTATACCTTTTTTCTGTGACAATATATGCTTTTAGGGATCTTTATAAGATTTTCTTTTGTCATTTTCATTGTAAATCTCAACACTCTCTCCCTCCCCCACTTGCTCTCTCTCTCTTTCTTTCATTCTCTCTTACTCACTTTCACTCTCTCTCTCTCTCTTACTCGCTTTCACACATTCTCTGTCTCTCGCTTACTCTCTTTGACTCTCTCTCTCTCTTTCGCATCCTTCCTCCTTCCCTTTCCCCATCTCCATTCCTCCGTCCCCCCTTATATCTCTTCCACCCCTCTGTTCCTTTCTATCTCTCTCACTCCTTTCGTTCTTCCGAGTCCTCATTTCTTTCTTCCTTTCCTTACCATTCTCTTCTTCTTTCTTCATCTTTCTCCCTTCTCCCTCTCTTCCCCCTTCCTCCATCCCTCACCCTCTCTCCATCCTTCTTCCTCTATTCTTCCATTTACATCTCTTTTCCCATTCTCCTCCCCTTCACGTCGCCCCCGCCTCTCACTCGTAACCCTCTCCTTTCCTTCTTTTTCTTTCTGCCCTCTTTCCACCTCTCTCTTCCTTCTTTAACTCTTTCCCATTTTCCCCTCTCCCTAGTTTCCCTTACCTTCTTTCGCCCTCCCCTCTCCCTCTTCCTTCACCTTCCTCTCTCCCTCCGACTACTGTACCCCCGTCCTTCCCTCTCTCTCTCTGTTCCTCTCCCCTCCCCTCTCTCCTTTCCTAAACCAACTTGGCCCTTTTACCCCTCCCCCTTCCGACCTCTCAGTCTCCCATCCTTCCCTTCTCCCCCCTCTCCCTCTATCAGGCTCCTCCCCTCTTTCCTCCCGCCCATCCCTCTACCATTTTGCCCCTCCTTTCCCTCCCCCTCTCCCATCTATCACACTCCTCCCTCCCCTCCCTTTACCAACCTGATCCTCCCTTCCCTTCATCCCCTTCATCTTTCCTCCTGGTTCTTTCACTCTCTCCCTTCCCTCTGCCTCTTCCATCCCTCTTTATCCATCTGAAGGGAATCCCAAGTTGTTATCCAGCACATACAGGGATAACTTAACTATTTCGGGAGCCGCCATCACGGGTCTGGTTGCCCTGAACCTCGCAAAAATATTTATATGGCAATTTGGCCGTTTTTTTTCCTTTTAGGAGGCTTCCGTTTACCCATTTTTCTGGTTTCATTTTCCTTATTATTAAAATAAACCGGTTTTCAATTTTCAATTTATATTTCGGAATTTGCGCGAACTGCTGTGGCATTTTGAGAGGGGATTGAAAAGAAATACAATTAACTAAATTTATTTCAGATACACGTACATAAAAAGGAATGAATATCGTACAACGCCAAAAATACAGGCTAAAAGATGGAAAATACAAAAAAACAAAAACACATCAGTATCCGAACATATTACTGTTCACAATCACACCAAGTTGGAAAACACGCAAATATTTGCAGTGACACCGACCTTCAATTGTTTTGCTCGCACCCAATTTCCTTGCTCGCATTTATATGAATTCCAACGTAACTAATATATCAAAACAAAACAAATGTCATCTATCTATCTATCTATATCTATCTATCTATCTATCTATCTATCTATCTATCTATCTATCTATCTATCTATCTATCTATCTATCTATCTATCTATCTATCTATCTATCTATCTATATAAAACACACAAAAACATGAATAACAATATCTTAATTATTGTTACTTCAGAACATCATTGTCAAGAGTCTCCTACAGTAAATACTGATATTTTACAACTGCATTCTTCAATCTCTGGACAACTTTTGATTTCTCGTATCGTTTCCTTTATATTACTACCGATTCGTCTTGTGGTTATCACGAAATTTAGTCAATGTTCCGTTCTGAACAGACGAATACATGACCCGGAATGGCCACGACAGAACATTAAACAAAACTTCTGGTCGCTCGCCATTCACAGGTCTAATACTCTAATGAAAATCTACCGCTGTTGCTCACACCATAAATGCCCTTTGCTCGCATGTCGCAGCCCATACATTGCCGTCGCTCTCCACAAAGCGCCCGCGAAAAACGACCTATTTTCCAACCGGGCGATCACCAATATGTCACACGTAAAACCATCACTTTGTAATCGCGAATTCATTGCCGAATTTTCTGTACGGCTTGCACTGGCGAGTTACGTTACGGGCACCTGGACGAGGATACACGACCTGGCCGAACGGAGTCTCTGGTGGTCAGCAGTCAGCGTGCAGCCTCTTCCTCAGTCTCAGCGTCTGTCGTCACCTCGCCCGACCTCCGAGCGTCCTCGCGGTAAGCATACTCAGAAAGCGTTGTGTCTACCTGGTTCTCATCAGGTACCTCGGTCGTTCGGGCGTGTGAGTGGATGGCAATTCGGCAGTTCGTCGGTGCTCTTGGGCGTCATCCGAAGCGGTCGCACGAGGCCGTCTCGAAGGCTGCGTGCGTGTCCGAAGACGACGGGAAGAAGACGGGAATCTGGGCGAATCAACGCGACGGGCGGGCGCAAGTGGCGATCGAAGGGCGTGTTCACTCCACCTCCCTACCATGCCTCCTTCCCCATCCCCTCCTCCCTTCGCCAATCCCCCCTTTCCCTTTCCCTCCTTTTCCTCCCTCTCCATCCCTCCCTCCCTTCCCTCCTCCATCCCTCCCCCTCCATCCCCGCTCCTATTTGTACTTCTCTAAGGATTCCACACTCAACAGGTTGGTAATTTAGCGTGAGTAGGTCATTACGGGTAACTAGGCTGGTAATGGCTGTCTCCGAGAGGGAGAGCGAGAAAAGAAAGAATATTAAAGAAAAAAGAGAGAAAGGAAAAGAGCGAGAAAATTAGAGGAAGAAAAAAGGATAGATAGGCAGGTAGATAGATAAATAGATAGATAGATAGATAGATAGAGAGGTGGGGGGGGGGGGCAGAGGAAACCTTTAAAAGTGGAAAGAAGAAACGGAGAATGGAAAGGAGAATGAAAAAGTAGAAAGATAAGAGAGAGGGAATGGGATAGCCTATAAAGAAATCCAGAGAGAACAATGAAAACAAAATGGTAAAATAAGAAAAATAGAAAGGAGAGGAAGGAAAAATAAAGAAAAACTGACAAATCAAAGACAAATAGAAAATGAAAAAAGAAAAAACTGTAACGTGAAAAGAAAGATAGAAATAAAAGATGTAGATACGAAAAAATATAATGAAAAACAAATAAACAATGGCTAATCTTTCGTAACTGAACGAAAACATCTGGCTTTTATTCAAAATCTTTTCTCGTTGACTCCGATAAACTCCATGGGAGAATACCAAGTAATGTGTGCGTTTGTGTGTTTGAATGTGTGTGTTCTGTGCATGTGTATGTGCTTAAATGTATATGCGTGTTTACAACTGTGCAGATTAGTTTTATGTATGTGTGCGTGTGTTTGTATGTATGTGTATTATATGTGTTTATCATTTATCAAATACAATTTAATTCTGCAAATACTCCCTTGATAAAGAAAAGAAAAAACAAACAAACATTTATTCGAGTCTCCCCTAAAAATACATCGAACCACGTTTTCTTTCTTTTTTTCGGCGTGGCAGTTTTAGGTCAACAAATGTGAGCATCTTAAGGCCCAATTCCTCTCGACTTTCACCTCATTATCTCTTGCCTTGGAGATGGAGTTTGAGAATAATGGTTAGGTTATTGATGTTTTGTGTGGATGCTGTGATTTTCGTCTTCAGTTCTTTGGGTTTTGGTAGTGGAAAATGTCTATGTGTGTTTGTTTGTGTGTATGTGTTTGTTTGTGTGTGTTTGTTTGTTTGTTTGTGTGTGTGTGTATGTGTGTGTGCGTGTGCGTGTGTGTGTGTTCGTGTTTGTATTTAGATTGCGTGATGTAGGTTGAACTTGATATTTACTTTTGTGTCATTCCGTGCTGTCTCTCCTCTCTTTCTTTTTTTCTTGCTCTCCATCACTCTCTTTTACTTGCTCTCTCTCTTTTCTTGCTCTTACTCCTCCTCTCTTTTTCTTGTTCTCTCTCTCTCTCTCTCCTTTTCTTGGTCACTCTCCCCCACTCTCTTTTACTTACTCTCTCTCTTTTCGTGCTCTTACTCTCTCGTCTCTTTTTCTTGTTCTCTCTCTCTCTCTCTCTCCTTCTTCTCTTTCCTTTTCTTGCTCTCTCTCTCTCCTCTCTTTCTTTTCCTTGCTCTCTCTCTTCTCTTTTTCTTTGCTTTCTCGCTCTCTCTCTTCTCTTTCTTTTTCTTGCTCTCTCCTCCTTTATTTCTTCTTCCTCGCCTTCCCTCCTCTCTGTCTCTCTATCTCTGTCTCTTCTCTTTCCTTTTCTTGCTCTCTCTCTTTCTCTTCCTTGCTCTCTCTTTCCTCTCTTTTCCTTGCCCTCTCTCCCCTCTTTCTTTTTCTTGCTCTCTCTCTCCTCTCTTCCATTTTCTTGCTCCCTCTCCTCTCTTTCTTTTTCTTGCTTTCTCCTGTCTTTCTTTTTCTTGCTCTCACCTCTCTTTATTTCTTCTTCTTCGCCCTCCCACCTCTCTGTCTCTCTATCCTTTCTTTCTTTTTCTCCCCCCTTCTCTCTCTCTCGTTTTCTCCTTCACCTCCCCCTTCTCTCCCTCTTCCCCCCTCTCTCTCTTCTCTCTTTCTCTTTTCCTTGTTCTCTCTCCCCCCTCTCTCTATGGACCTATCCATCGGTCTATCTATATTTAGTTATCAGTGTCTATTTATATTACTATATTTAAATACATGTATCCATCTATCTATTTATCTACCAGTTTTTCTACTTCGTTAACGATCAAGGTAAATCACGTGACTATTCGTAGCCAATAAATTCCACTAATTCCGAAATTAAAATCTCGACGGCGGATTCGAACACGGCCAACAACCCGAAAGGTAAACAAAGAGTTCGTAGAAACTGCATCGACGGTCCATCTCGACTTGACATTCAGACACCGTAGACGAAACGGTGTCTCCCAGATTTACAGAAATTAATAAGATTTGAAATGGAAAAGATTCAGATTGACCCTGGGGAAGACCCTGATATAAATTCTGAAATAGAAATGGAAATACTAAACAAAAGCAAAAGAAAAAAGAACTCTGAAAATGAAGACCCACTTTCAAAACTCCCGCGAAACGAAACAAAACATTCAAACTTCCCGCAAAATCAACAAGCCAACATCTACTAAGAACAAACACCGACAACAGCTGAGATCAGCGAAAAGCAAGTAACCAACCAAAATGTAGTACTGATGCAATTGCCTGATGAATCATACACTTCAAACTTTAATAATCCAGTAAAACTAACAGAAGCAATAAACAAATCTAAATTTCAAAAGTACATAATTGGAAACTCACTGAGAATCCTGGGTACAAGAAAAGCAATACGTTTTGAAGTGTATGATTTACAAAAAATAAAACCACTGCACGAAATACACTTGGTTCTCCCCTGAAAATTTCAAGGCCCGACCGTTTTTTTTTAGGTGGTAGCAGCGATTTTCGATGTCGACTGAAATATTTTTTTGATGTTACCTTAGAAAATCGGCAATTGTGACGCAATAATTAGAGATAATAAGAAAATGAGGTTATTTTCTGAAAGCTTATCAAATTGCACATAAGATAAGACCTTCTTTTTTTCGGAATAATTGAAAAAATCCGGCAAGCGTCCAAAAAACGATAATGAAGAAATTTTCCATACAATAACTAAACATGTGTCATTCATATGGTGTATTTTCTTTTCTTTATGTTTTCATCATACATAGTTTGATCTATGAGCAAAACAATTCGAAAATGCAAACCTCCCCCCCCCCCATGAGGAGTAGTTTTGCCAAATGTTCCGGATCACCACCAAAATATTATGGAATATTAATTAGGCCAAGTCAAACCTTAGGTAAAAATCTTATTCAAATCTGTTCATAATTTTTCGAGTTAGAAAAAAAATATCCTGTACCCAAACCATGGTCCGCATCACCACCAAACTGCAATAAGCGTCCAAGTTAGGTTAAAACTCACCTTTGGTTAAAATCTCGTTAAAATGTGTTCATAACTTTTAGAAATATTAGAAAACAAACCAAAAACAACAAATAAACAATCAACAAACAAAGAAACAAACGGAAGTAACAATATAAATAAACAAAAGGTCATGGGGTACACGAAAATGATCTATGTGTGCTCATATACCTTTTAAACATACTTTCACATCGCCATGTAATTATTTTTCGTCTTTCCACAGGGGCTGAGAGTGATATTTGGCTACGTGACCCCGTAGAGTTATTCCGCAGATTTAAAAAGACGATTTTCATGGTCCAGGACGGCCCGGCCTCGCGGGGAAAAGTATGCGTTTGGTACCCGTCCGACTGGAGAAGTTATTCTTTCGACAAATATTATACGTTGTAAAACCCCATTAGTGCAACAATAATAGATAAATGATAGATAATTATATCAAATACAAGTATTCTGTACATGATTTGTCATGTAAAATGTAAACATTATTAGGTCCTTCACATTTTTACGCATAGCACACGTATTTTCGGTCCTATTTTAAAGCATTATGGCTCATTTTGTAGCTGAATAATAGTTCTATTACATACTGCCATAAGGATTTGCAATACTTTCATGTGGTTCTTGTAAAAGTGACATATGTTTTCAGAATCTCCTATTAGGGTGTTAAAATAGTCGCCTTCGGAAAATATTCACCAAGAAAAAAGTAAGGTCAACTTCTCAAAAATGGCTTCTGCATGTAATAGAAAGATAGTTCTATTCAAACATGAAATGGCTGTATGATTTTTGGGGGATTTTTGAGAATTTTTAAAACTTAAAACAATGGACTGATAAATGGGATCTCAAAATAAATATATAAAAAAGTAAACTCATGTTCTTCACAAACAGAAGAATTAGAAATACCAGAAATAGACATAGACAATGAAAAATTAATATTTACAAATAATCAAAACATATTGTGATTAGTTTTTGCTGCACCAAAATTGACATGGAAGTCTCACTTAGACACGATTAAAATTTCAACTAAAAAATGACTTGACATTATGAAAAATACCTCATTATCATGGGGAGCTAATAGGGAGGCATTAATAAAATTTTGCAATATCTATATAAGACCAAATATAATGTATGGTAGTTCTATATATGGTACTATAAAAAAATCACAATTTCAAAGATTAGAAACCATACAGAATGAGGCATTAAGAATAGCTACAGGTTGCTTCAAATCAACACCTCTAATACTGCTCCAAACACTAACAAATACAATGACACTGAGACAAATCATAAAACAACAAGAATGCATCCAAATGGCAAAAATATTAACAAAACAAGAAACTATACCTTACAAGCAAATAATTACAGATTTGATAAAAAAGAATAATGTAAATACAACCAAAAGAACTATAGTACACAGAGTTACAGAGACGTAAAGTACTAAAAATCATAATAAAAACAAATACTATTGATAATGTAACTCAAATACCACCATGGTATGATATTAACCAAATTACTGAAACAAACTTCATGCAAAATCTCTCAAATGAAACTCCAGATGAAATAATAGGGAAACAATTTCAAATGATGGAAGAAACAATATATAAAAATCATAAAATATTTACAGAAGGAACCAAAATAAAAGAAACCAAATCAGCCCCAGCAACAATTTACATAAAGGTAAAAATATCACAACAGTATGGAAACTACCTAAAGAAACTCAAATTGAAGCAGAACTATTTGCCATAAAAAAACACTAAAATACATTCAAAACAAAAAACACAGTAATTTACACTGATTCCAAATCAGTAATTTTCTCATTACAAAACCTTAACCCAAAAAATTACAAACATACTATATTTGAGATACAACAAATGCTTCTTGAAATATCAGAACAAGAACAAAAAACAATTATACAATGGATACCAGCACAAAGAACCATAAAGGGTAATGAAATTGCAGACCTAGCAGCAAAAACAGCACACAACATAAATAAACCAGTTAGTACAAGTAAAGATATCTTAAATATAGTAAAGGAAATAAAAAACAAAACTCAAAAGAATTGGGAAGAATACTTGAATAATGTCCTGAATGCAAAGAATTACCTCGTAAAAAACACATGCCCACAACCTTGGACAAGAGTAAAAAACAGAAAATTAGACATATGCATAACGAGATTGAAAACAACACACGCAAGACTAAAACACCACCTCCATAGAATATATATTGAAAACCATCCTTTTTGGCAGATGGTGTGAAAATCTGGAAGAAACAATAGAACTATTCCTTCGATGTCCAAGATTTAACTCAGAGTAACTTTGCTGGAAGCTCTAAAGAAAATAAAGATCTATAATCCAAATATAAATCAACTGATTACAGGAGAAAATGTACGTTAGACAAAAATCCTACATACTAAGACATACAAAAATATTCTTACAAAAAACAAAGATTATAGACATAATATAAGAAGAAAGAAATAGAAAGTTTCCAGGGGATATAGGCAACAAGTCTAAAACGCTATAAAAAAAGAAAGAAGAAGAAGACGGTCCATCTCTGAGGATATTTTAAAAGTGATACGAAACTAGGAATCCACGAGAACACATGCTAGCGTGTGTCTTGGGTCCTAAGGAAGGCTTCCTTTTTAAACAAAACTCCCAGGCGCGATGGAATTAAAATCAGGTCGGAATAATGATTAGTATTTATCTGCGTAAGGAATTGTTA